>NW_028259645.1:0-49741 GCF_056163025.1 Triticum urartu | reverse complement strand
AAAATCCGATCAAAAATCTAGAAAACAGCAAGTATTCATCCACGTTTTCTTACGAAAAGCCCCTTTTATTTTGAATATAATTCTACTTACTTTTTTCCAATCTTTTTCAAAAAATCTATTCCTGCTTTTTTTGATCCAGTTTCTATTATTCTCCTCGATAGATTCTATCTTAAAACATACATTGTTAACACAATAAAACTTCCCATTTCTTTCTATTGAGATGAAAAAGAAGAAAAAGTGGATTTCTATTCACAGGCTGCAAAATTCAGAATAAATTGGAACCGTTAACTAGAATTCTCTTTTTTTTATTGCAGTAGTGAACTACTCTTAAATCGGTATTATCTCCCCCCCCTTCAATGGCATAATAAAATATTATGGCTTTATGCTTAATCCGTGTATAGGTAAACTTTAGGTCCGAACAGCATTATTATCCAAAGATCCCCTTTATGTACATATCTCTATGGGGAATCATGCTTTAATTTTTCAAAGTATTAAATTAAATATCTTGAATAAAAAAAGGAAATTTGCTCTGATATAGAGTATAACCTGACTATCTTGGCGTACCCAAGTGAAATTACGATAAAAGAAAAGCATGGATATGGGGAGAGGTGGATAACTAGATTGGCATGTACTTAAAAAGGGACTTACTTTATTTTAGAATTCCACAATGAAATACTGAATTTTCTAGCAATTATACTACTCCGATCCGAAATAAAAAAGAACCCTCAAATTATTTTGAGAAATTAAAGTAAGCACGCTATTCTAAATCGAAGTAAAGTCAAACTTTCTAGTATATTATATTACGGCTTTATTACATTCATAGAAAGGAGATAAAATGAGAAATCTTTGCCATCCAATCTGATTAGAATATCATAACATAAAGTATAAGTGGCAGAATTTTTTTTGTAGGAATGTTTTATCAATTCATTTTCATTTCATTTGTACCCCTGGCAAACTCGAACTTTCGTCCAAATGGTCTCTATTCATATGTATGAAATACATATATGAAATACGTATGTGGAGTTCCCTAGAATTTCATGTGATTCAGTAAACAGAATATAGATTCCATGATTGCTAGATCGATCCATAGGGATTGATGAAGAGTGAGCTGATAATGGAATTTTTCTTTGATAAACAGGAAACTTAAGATTAAGATGCTCCGGAATGGAAACGAGGGAATGTCCACAATACCCGGATTTAGTCAGATCCAATTCGAGGGATTTTGTAGGTTCATTAATCAAGCCTTGGCAGAAGAACTTGACAAGTTTCCAACAATTAAAGATCCAGATCACGAAATTGCATTTCAATTATTTGCGAAAGGATATCAACTGCTAGAACCCTCGATAAAAGAAAGAGATGCTGTGTATGAATCACTCACCTATTCTTCCGAATTATATGTATCTGCGAGATTAATTTTTGGTTTCGATGTGCAAAAGCAAACCATTTCTATCGGAAACATTCCTATAATGAATTCCTTAGGAACCTTTATTATAAATGGAATATACCGAATTGTGATCAATCAAATATTGCTAAGTCCTGGTATTTACTACCGCTCGGAATTAGATCATAAGGGAATTTCTATCTACACTGGCACTATAATATCAGATTGGGGGGGGAGATCGGAATTAGCAATTGATAAAAAAGAAAGGATATGGGCTCGCGTGAGTAGAAAACAAAAGATATCTATTCTAGTTCTATCATCAGCTATGGGTTCGAATCTAAGAGAAATTCTGGATAATGTTTCCTACCCTGAAATTTTCTTGTCTTTCCCGAATGCTAAAGAGAAGAAGAGGATTGAGTCAAAAGAAAAAGCTATTTTGGAGTTTTATCAACAATTTGCTTGTGTAGGTGGGGACCTGGTATTTTCGGAGTCCTTATGCGAGGAATTACAAAAGAAATTTTTTCAACAAAAATGTGAATTAGGAAGGATTGGTCGACGAAATATGAATCGGAGACTTAATCTTGATATTCCTCAGAACAATACATTCTTGTTACCACGAGATGTATTGGCCGCTACGGATCATTTGATTGGAATGAAATTTGGAACGGGTATACTTGACGATGACGATATGAATCACTTGAAAAATAAACGTATTCGTTCGGTTGCGGATCTGTTACAAGATCAATTCGGATTGGCTCTTGGTCGTTTACAACATGCAGTTCAAAAAACTATTCGTAGAGTATTCATACGTCAATCGAAACCGACTCCCCAAACTTTGGTAACTCCAACTTCAACTTCAATTTTATTAATAACTACTTATGAGACCTTTTTTGGCACATACCCGTTATCTCAAGTTTTTGATCAAACGAATCCATTGACACAAACTGTTCATGGGCGAAAAGTGAGTTGTTTAGGTCCTGGAGGGTTGACGGGGAGAACCGCAAGTTTTCGGAGCCGAGATATTCATCCGAGTCACTATGGGCGTATTTGTCCAATTGACACGTCTGAAGGAATCAATGTTGGACTTACTGGATCCTTAACAATTCATGCGAGAATTGATCACTTGTGGGGATCCATAGAGAGTCCGTTTTATGAAATATCTGCTGAGAAAGCAAAAGAAAAAAAAGAGAGACAGGTGGTTTATCTATCACCAAATAGAGATGAATATTATATGATAGCAGCAGGAAATTCTTTGTCCTTGAATCAAGGTATTCAGGAAGAACAGGTTGTTCCGGCTAGATACCGTCAAGAATTCTTGACTATTGCATGGGAACAGATTCATGTTAGAAGTATTTTTCCTTTCCAATATTTTTCTATTGGGGGTTCTCTCATTCCTTTTATTGAGCACAATGATGCGAATCGGGCTTTAATGAGTTCTAATATGCAGCGCCAAGCAGTTCCGCTTTCTCGGTCCGAGAAATGCATTGTTGGAACTGGATTGGAACGCCAAACAGCTCTAGATTCGAGGGTTTCCATTATAGCCGAACGCGAGGGAAAGATCATTTCTACTGATAGTCATAAGATACTTTTATCAAGTAGTGGGAAGACTATAAGTATTCCTTTAGTTAACCACCGTCGCTCTAACAAAAATACTTGTATGCACCAAAAACCCCGGGTTCCACGGGGTAAATCCATTAAAAAAGGACAAATTTTAGCAGAAGGAGCTGCTACAATTGGGGGCGAACTTGCTTTAGGAAAAAACGTATTAGTAGCTTATATGCCATGGGAAGGTTACAATTTTGAAGACGCAGTACTAATTAGCGAACGTTTGGTATATGAAGATATTTATACCTCTTTTCACATCCGGAAATATGAAATTCAGACGGATACGACAAGCCAGGGCTCCGCTGAAAAAATCACTAAAGAAATACCACATCTAGAAGAACATTTACTCCGCAATTTGGACAGAAATGGAGTTGTTAGGTTGGGATCCTGGGTAGAAACTGGTGATATTTTAGTAGGTAAATTAACGCCTCAGATAGCGAGCGAATCATCTTATATCGCGGAAGCTGGATTATTACGGGCCATATTTGGCCTTGAGGTTTCCACTTCAAAAGAAACTTCTCTGAAATTACCTATAGGTGGAAGAGGGCGCGTTATCGATGTGAAATGGATCCAAAGGGACCCGCTCGACATAATGGTTCGTGTATATATTTTACAGAAACGTGAAATCAAAGTTGGGGATAAAGTAGCCGGAAGACATGGGAATAAAGGGATCATTTCCAAAATTTTGCCTAGGCAAGATATGCCCTATTTGCAAGATGGAACACCCGTTGATATGGTCTTCAATCCCTTAGGAGTACCCTCCCGAATGAATGTGGGACAAATATTTGAAAGCTCGCTCGGATTAGCGGGGGATCTGCTAAAGAAACATTATAGAATAGCACCCTTTGATGAGAGATATGAGCAAGAGGCTTCAAGAAAACTTGTGTTTTCAGAATTATATGAAGCCAGTAAAGAAACAAAAAATCCATGGGTATTTGAACCCGAGTACCCGGGAAAAAGCAGAATATTTGATGGAAGAACAGGCGACCCCTTTGAGCAACCTGTTCTAATAGGGAAGTCCTATATCTTAAAATTAATTCATCAAGTTGATGAGAAAATTCATGGGCGTTCTACTGGGCCCTACTCACTTGTTACACAACAACCGGTTAGAGGAAGAGCCAAGCAAGGGGGACAACGAGTAGGAGAAATGGAAGTTTGGGCTTTAGAAGGATTTGGTGTTGCTCATATTTTACAAGAGATACTTACTTATAAATCTGACCATCTTATAGCTCGCCAAGAAATACTTAATGCTACGATCTGGGGAAAAAGAATACCTAATCATGAGGATCCTCCAGAATCTTTTCGAGTGCTCGTTCGAGAACTACGATCTTTGGCTCTAGAACTGAATCATTTCCTTGTATCTGAAAAGAACTTCCAGGTTAATAGGGAGGAAGTTTGATCGGAATAAATATAAATTCTTTTCTTATTTCTATTTTATGATTGACCAATATAAACATCAACAACTTCAAATTGGACTCGTTTCCCCTCAACAAATAAAGGCTTGGGCTAACAAAAACCTACCTAATGGAGAAGTCGTTGGCGAAGTCACAAGGCCCTCTACTTTTCATTATAAAACCGATAAACCAGAAAAAGATGGATTGTTTTGCGAAAGAATCTTTGGACCCATAAAAAGCGGGATTTGCGCTTGTGGCAATTCTCGAGCGAGCGGAGCTGAAAACGAAGACGAAAGATTTTGCCAAAAATGCGGGGTCGAATTTGTGGATTCTCGGATACGAAGATATCAAATGGGATACATCAAACTCGCATGTCCCGTGACTCATGTGTGGTATTTGAAAGGTCTTCCTAGTTATATCGCGAATCTTTTAGATAAACCTCTTAAGAAGTTGGAGGGCCTAGTATACGGCGATTTCTCTTTTGCTAGGCCCAGCACTAAAAAACCCACTTTTTTACGATTACGAGGTTTATTCGAAGAGGAAATTGCATCCTGTAACCACAGCATTTCTCCCTTTTTTTCTACCCCAGGCTTTGCAACATTTCGAAATCGGGAAATTGCGACAGGAGCAGGTGCTATTAGAGAACAATTAGCAGATTTGGATTTGCGAATTATTATAGAGAATTCTTTGGTCGAATGGAAGGAATTAGAAGACGAGGGGTATAGTGGAGATGAGTGGGAAGATAGAAAAAGACGAATAAGAAAAGTTTTTTTGATTAGACGCATGCAATTGGCGAAACATTTTATTCAAACAAATGTAGAACCAGAATGGATGGTTTTGTGCTTATTACCGGTTCTTCCTCCCGAATTGAGACCTATTGTTTATAGGTCTGGAGATAAAGTAGTGACTTCAGACATTAATGAACTTTATAAGAGAGTTATCCGTCGGAACAACAATCTTGCCTATCTATTAAAAAGAAGTGAATTAGCGCCAGCAGATTTAGTAATGTGCCAGGAAAAATTGGTACAAGAAGCCGTGGATACACTTCTTGATAGTGGGTCCCGCGGGCAACCGACGAGGGATGGTCACAATAAAGTATACAAATCACTTTCAGATGTAATTGAAGGTAAAGAGGGAAGGTTTCGCGAGACTCTGCTTGGGAAACGGGTCGATTACTCGGGGCGTTCTGTCATTGTTGTGGGTCCTTCGCTTTCATTACATCAATGTGGATTACCTCTAGAGATAGCAATAAAGCTTTTTCAGCTATTTGTAATTCGCGATTTAATCACGAAACGCGCCACTTCTAATGTAAGGATTGCTAAAAGGAAAATTTGGGAAAAAGAACCCATTGTATGGGAAATACTTCAAGAAGTTATGCGGGGACATCCTGTACTGTTAAATAGAGCACCTACCCTGCATAGATTAGGCATACAGGCCTTTCAACCCACTTTAGTAGAGGGGCGTACTATTTCTTTACACCCATTAGTGTGTAAGGGTTTCAATGCGGACTTTGATGGAGATCAAATGGCTGTTCATCTACCTTTATCCTTGGAAGCTCAGGCAGAAGCCCGTTTACTTATGTTTTCTCATATGAATCTCTTATCTCCCGCTATTGGGGATCCTATTTGCGTACCAACCCAAGACATGCTTATCGGGCTTTATGTATTAACGATTGGAAAGCGTCGAGGTATTTGTGCAAATAGATATAATAGTTGCAGAAACTACCCAAATCTAAAAGTAAATTACAATAATAATAATAATTTTAAATATAGGAAAGATAAAGAACCCCATTTTTCTAGTTCTTATGATGCACTGGGAGCTTATAGACAAAAACTAATCAGTTTAGATAGTCCCTTGTGGCTACGATGGAACCTGGATCAACGCGTCATTGGGTCAAGAGAAGTTCCGATTGAAGTTCAATATGAATCTTTGGGGACTTATCATGAGATTTATGCCCACTATCTAATAATGGGAAATAGAAAAAAAGAAATTCGTTCGATATACATTCGAACCACTCTTGGTCATATTTCTTTTTATAGAGAAATAGAGGAAGCCATACAAGGATTTAGTCAGGCCTATTCATACACTACCTAAACAAGAAAGTTAGATTCGGCGATGCCCCTCCCCTTTCGGGGGGCATTCCGATTTCCCTAGTATCATCATTATTTGCCACGCGAATCCAGATTGAGATTGAGGCAATTAAGTTAATTAAATTTTCGAATCACTGACTCAGGCCCATTGTCGAATCCTACTCAGCAATTGTCGAATCCTACTCAGCCGAAAAGGGGGTACTTATGTATGGCGGAACGGGCCAATCTGGTCTTTCATAATAAAGAGATAGACGGAACTGGTATGAAACGACTTATTAGCAGATTAATAGATCATTTTGGAATGGGATATACATCCCATATACTGGATCAACTAAAGACTCTGGGCTTCCATCAAGCCACTACTACATCGATTTCGTTAGGAATCGAGGATCTTTTAACAATACCCTCTAAGGGATGGTTAGTCCAAGACGCGGAACAACAGAGTTTTCTTTTGGAGAAACACTATTATTATGGGGCTGTACACGCGGTAGAAAAATTACGCCAATCTGTTGAGATATGGTATGCGACAAGTGAATATTTGAAACAAGAAATGAATTCAAATTTTCGGATAACGGATCCTTCTAATCCAGTCTATCTAATGTCTTTTTCAGGAGCCAGAGGAAATGCATCTCAAGTACACCAATTAGTAGGTATGAGAGGATTAATGTCGGACCCTCAAGGACAAATGATTGATTTACCTATTCAAAGCAATTTACGCGAGGGACTTTCTTTGACAGAATATATAATTTCCTGCTATGGAGCCCGCAAAGGGGTTGTAGATACTGCTGTGCGAACAGCAGATGCTGGATATCTTACACGTAGACTTGTTGAAGTAGTTCAACATATTATTGTGCGTAGAAGAGATTGTGGTACTATCCGAGGTATTTCTGTAAGTCCTCAAAATGGGATGACGGAAAAACTTTTTGTCCAAACACTAATTGGTCGTGTATTAGCAGACGATATATATATCGGTTCACGATGCATTGCCGCGCGAAATCAAGATATTGGAATTGGATTAGTCAATCGATTCATAACTGCCTTTCGAGCACAACCATTTCGAGCACAACCAATATATATTAGAACCCCCTTTACTTGCCGAAGCACTTCTTGGATCTGTCAATTATGCTATGGCCGGAGTCCTACTCATAGTGATCTGGTCGAATTGGGAGAAGCCGTAGGTATTATTGCAGGTCAATCAATTGGGGAGCCAGGGACTCAACTAACATTAAGAACTTTTCATACTGGCGGAGTATTCACAGGGGGTACTGCCGACCTTGTACGATCCCCTTCGAATGGAAAAATAAAATTCAATGAGAATTTGGTTCACCCCACACGTACCCGTCATGGGCAGCCTGCTTTTCTATGTTATATAGACTTGCATGTAACTATTCAGAGTCAAGATATTCTATATAGTGTGAATATTCCCTCAAAAAGCTTGATTCTAGTGCAAAATGATCAATATGTAAAATCCGAACAAGTAATTGCGGAGATTCGTGCCGGAACGTCCACTTTACATTTTAAAGCACAGGGTACAAAAGCATATTTATTCTGAATCAGACGGCGAAATGCACTGGAGTACTGATGTTTACCATGCGCCCGAATATCAATATGGTAATCTTCGCCGATTACCAAAAACAAGCCATTTATGGATATTGTCAGTAAGTATGTGCAGATCCAGTATAGCGTCTTTTTCACTCCACAAGGATCAAGATCAAATGAATACTTATGGTAAAAAAGATAGGGAAATTCTTGATTATTCAACGTCGGATCGAATCATGTCCAATGGCCATTGGAATTTTATCTATCCTTCTATTTTTCAAGATAATTCAGATTTGTTGGCGAAAAAGCGAAGAAATAGGTTCGTCATTCCATTACAATATCATCAAGAACAAGAGAAAGAACTAATATCCTGTTTTGGGATTTCGATTGAAATCCCCCTTATGGGTGTTTTACGTAGAAATACTATTTTTGCTTATTTTGACGATCCCCGATACAGAAAAGATAAAAAGGGTTCAGGAATTGTTAAATTTAGATATAGGACCCTAGAAGAAGAATATAGGACTCGAGCGGAAGACTCAGAAGAGGAATATGAGACCCT
This sequence comes from Triticum urartu, assembly GCF_056163025.1. Classification (NCBI taxonomy): domain Eukaryota; kingdom Viridiplantae; phylum Streptophyta; class Magnoliopsida; order Poales; family Poaceae; genus Triticum; species Triticum urartu. The sequence goes on along the minus strand of NW_028259645.1, from coordinate 41,173 downwards.
AGAAGACGAATACAGGACCCGAGAGGACGAATATGAATATGAAACCCTAGAAGAATCTAAATATGGAATCCTAGAAGACGAATACGAATATGAAACCCTAGAAGACGAATATGGGAGCCCAGAAAACGAATATGGGAACCCAGAGAACGAATATAGGACTTTAGAGAAAGACTCAGAAGAGGAATATGGGAGCCCAGAGAGCAAATATAGGACCCAAGAGGACGAATATGGAACTCTAGAGGAAGACTCAGAAGACGAATATGGCAGCCCCGGGGAAAGCGCAGAGGAAAAATATGGTACTTTAGAGGAAGACTCAGAAGAAGATTCAGAGGACGAATACGAGAGCCCAGAGGAAGATTCCATCTTAAAAAAAGAGGGTTTGATTGAGCATCGAGGAACAAAAGAATTTAGTCTAAAATACCAAAAAGAAGTAGATCGGTTTTTTTTCATTCTTCAAGAACTTCATATCTTGCCGAGATCTTCATCCCTAAAGATACTTGACAATAGTATTATTGGAGTGAATACACAACTCACAAAAAATACAAGAAGTCGACTAGGCGGACTGGTCCGAGTGAAGAGAAAAAAAAGCCATACGGAACTCAAAATATTTTCCGGAGATATTCATTTTCCTGAAGAGGCGGATAAGATATTAGGTGGCTGTTTGATACCGCCAGAAAGACAAAAAAAAGATTCTAAGGAATCAAAAAAAAGGAAAAATTGGGTCTATGTTCAACGGAAAAAAATTCTCAAGAGCAAGGAAAAGTATTTTGTTTCCGTTCGCCCTACAGTGGCATATGAAATGGACGAAGGAAGAAATTTAGCAACACTTTTCCCGCAGGATCTCTTGCAAGAAGAAAATAATCTCCAAATTCGACTTGTCAATTTTATTTCTCATGAAAATAGCAAGTTAACTCAAAGAATTTATCACACAAATAGTCAATTTGTTAGAACTTGCTTAGTAGTGAATTGGGAACAAGAAGAAAAAGAAAAGGCTGGTGCTTCCCTTGTTGAGGTAAGAGCAAATGATCTTATTCGCGATTTCCTAAGAATTGAGTTAGTCAAGTCCACTATTTCGTATACACGAAAAAGGTATGGTAGGACAAGTGCAGGACCGATTCCCCATAATAGGTTAGATCGCGCCAATATCAATTCTTTTTATTCCAAGGCGAAGATTGAATCACTTAGCCAACATCCAGAAGCTATTGGCACTTTGTTGAATCGAAATAAAGAATACCACTCTTTGATGATTTTGTCGGCATCCAACTGTTCTCGAATTGGTTTATTCAAGAATTCAAAACATCCCAATGCGATAAAAGAATGGAATCCTAGAATTCCTATTCGAGAAATTTTTGGGCCCTTAGGCGCTATTGTAGCTAGTATATCGCATTTTTCTTCATCTTACTATTTACTAACGCATAATAAAATCCTGTTAAAAAAATATTTGTTCGTTGACAATTTAAAACAAACCTTCCAAGTACTTCAAGAACTTAAATACTCTTTAATAGATGAAAATAAAAGGATTTCTAATTTCGATAGTAACATAATGTTGGATCCATTCCTTTTGAATTGTCACTTTGTCCATCATGATTCTTGGGAAGAGACATTGGCAATAATTCACCTTGGACAATTTATTTGTGAAAATGTATGTCTATTTAAATCGCACATAAAAAAATCCGGTCAAATTTTCATTGTAAATATGAATTCCTTTGTTATAAGAGCAGCTAAACCTTATTTGGCCACTACAGGAGCAACTGTTAATGGTCATTATGGAGAAATCCTTTACAAGGGAGATAGGTTAGTTACGTTTATATATGAAAAATCGAGATCTAGTGACATAACGCAAGGTCTTCCAAAAGTGGAACAAATCTTTGAAGCGCGTTCAATTGATTCATTATCCCCGAATCTCGAAAGGAGAATTGAGGATTGGAATGAGCGTATACCAAGAATTCTTGGGGTCCCTTGGGGATTCTTGATTGGAGCTGAGCTAACCATAGCCCAAAGTCGTATCTCTTTGGTTAATAAAATCCAAAAGGTTTATCGATCCCAAGGGGTACAGATCCATAATAGACATATAGAGATTATTATACGCCAAGTAACATCAAAAGTGCGGGTTTCCGAAGATGGAATGTCTAATGTTTTTTCGCCTGGGGAATTAATCGGACTATTGCGAGCGGAACGAGCAGGACGAGCTTTGGATGAATCGATCTATTATCGGGCAATCTTATTGGGAATAACAAGGGCTTCCCTGAATACCCAAAGTTTCATATCTGAAGCAAGTTTTCAAGAAACTGCTCGAGTTTTAGCAAAAGCTGCCCTACGAGGTCGCATTGATTGGTTGAAAGGCTTGAAAGAAAACGTAGTTCTGGGGGGGATTATACCTGTTGGTACCGGATTCCAAAAATTTGTGCATCGTTCCCCACAAGACAAGAACCTTTATTTCGAAATAAAAAAAAAAAATCTATTCGCGTCGGAAATGAGAGATTTTTTGTTTCTCCATACAGAATTAGTTTCTTCAGATTCTGACGTAACAAACAATTTTTATGAGACATAAGAACCCCCATAAAAATATTTTTTACTTTACTAGACTTTTGAACTTAGAACACTAACAGGTCAAATTTTAGATTTTTAAGATTTTTATTTTAATAAGTAAAACAAGTCAGTTAATTCATTAAGGTGGTTATGTTTATACCATGTATCAATGGCCAACTCTTATCTTAGTACAAGGTTCTCTCGGAACAATTATTATTTATTTCAAGCTATTTCGGATCTTTCTTAATCTTCAAAAAGAACTAAATTCCGTAATGGAATGGTAGGATTAAAAAAAAGGAAGTGTGGAAAAAATGACAAGAAGATATTGGAACATTAATTTGAAAGAGATGATAGAAGCAGGAGTTCATTTTGGTCATGGTATTAAGAAATGGAATCCTAAAATGGCCCCTTACATTTCGGCAAAGCGTAAAGGTACTCATATTATAAATCTCGCTAGAACGGCTCGTTTTTTATCAGAAGCTTGTGATTTAGTTTTTGATGCAGCAAGTCAGGGAAAAAGTTTCTTAATTGTTGGTACCAAAAAAAGAGCAACAGATTTAGTAGCATCAGCTGCAATAAGGGCTCGTTGTCATTATGTTAATAAAAAGTGGTTCAGTGGTATGTTAACGAATTGGTCGATTACGAAAACTAGACTTTCTCAATTTAGAGACTTAAGAGCAGAAGAAAAAATGGGAAAATTCCACCATCTCCCAAAAAGAGATGTGGCAATCTTGAAGAGAAAATTATCTACTTTGCAAAGGTATCTCGGCGGGATCAAATATATGACGAGATTGCCAGACATTGTGATCGTCCTTGATCAGCAAAAAGAGTATATAGCTCTTCGGGAATGTGCCATTTTGGGGATTCCTACTATTTCTTTAGTCGATACAAATTGTGACCCGGATCTCGCGAATATATCGATTCCAGCCAACGATGACACTATGACTTCAATTCGATTGATTCTTAACAAATTAGTATTTTCAATTTGTGAGGGCCGTTCTCTCTATATAAGAAATCGTTGATTAAGAATATATAGTGAATTCTTGGGCAACTGCGTAAATTTATGGAATCACTTACTTTACTATATCTTTTTTTTTGCATAGAATTTTTTTTGCATAGAAAAAAGAAGGGGAATATTGATATATATTAGAGGGTATTGATATATATTATGATCTGATGTGCTTTCTTGGTATCCTAAATATAAGATTAATACTTCAAGTTGCTGAGTTGAGAAAGAGATGGTTGAATCAAAAGAATTCCTTTTTTGAAGTTCAATTTTTATCAGAGGACAATATGAATATTATACCTTGTTCCATTAAAACACTCAAGGGGTTATACGATATATCGGGTGTAGAAGTAGGCCAACACTTCTATTGGCAAATAGGAGGTTTCCAAATTCATGCCCAAGTACTCATCACTTCTTGGGTCGTAATTACTATCTTGCTAGGTTCAGTTGTCATAGCTGTTCGGAATCCACAAACCATCCCGACCGACGGTCAGAATTTTTTTGAATATGTCCTTGAGTTTATTCGAGACTTGAGCAAAACTCAGATTGGAGAAGAATATGGTCCCTGGGTTCCCTTTATTGGAACTATGTTCCTTTTTATTTTTGTTTCGAATTGGTCGGGTGCTCTTTTACCTTGGAAAATTATAGAGTTACCCCATGGGGAATTAGCAGCGCCCACGAATGATATAAATACTACTGTTGCTTTAGCTTTACTCACGTCAGCGGCATATTTTTATGCTGGTCTTAGCAAAAAAGGATTGAGCTATTTCGAGAAATATATTAAACCAACTCCAATCCTTTTACCAATTAACATCCTAGAAGATTTCACAAAACCATTATCGCTTAGCTTTCGACTTTTCGGGAATATATTGGCGGATGAATTAGTCGTTGTTGTTCTTGTTTCTTTAGTCCCCTTAGTAATCCCTATACCGGTCATGTTTCTTGGATTATTTACAAGCGGTATTCAAGCTCTTATTTTTGCAACATTAGCCGCAGCCTATATAGGTGAATCCATGGAGGGTCATCATTGAATTGACTCTTTTTGGAAATAGTATTTTTTTTTTTTGCAGCTTAGCTCAATTCATGCATGGTTCCAGATAATCTGCTTGGTTGCAAAAAAATAGTTAGAAATGCGTATGAATATATAGCCTAGAGTTGTAGGAGAGAGAATAGAATAGACTATATTATGGAATTTTCAAAGTATATATGCATTAAGGAGGGTGGAGTCAGGCTAGATCTATACTATAATATCCTTAATGTCTATAAGTGGAGTCCTCTTTTATGCAGGTTTCCACTTTAAGCAATGATTTTAGAATCCGATTCAATAGAAAATGAGAAAATATGCAAACAAAATAGAAGAAACAAATGTATATATATAGGATATTATATTATATATTCCTAGGTTAGATTCATTATCTAATCCGATATATGGATATGGAATTCCCTTCTATGTAGTTCGGACAATTCACATTATCATTTCAATTTGATTTCAATTTGTACTTTTTAGTTACTTTACTTCTCCCCAATAGAGCTTAGAAGTAAGAATTTATTGGTTGATTGTATCCTTAACCATTTCTTTTTTTTGACACGAGGAACTACTCACCATGAATCCACTAATTGCTGCTGCTTCTGTTATTGCTGCTGGATTGGCCGTAGGGCTTGCTTCTATTGGACCTGGAGTTGGTCAAGGTACTGCTGCAGGACAAGCTGTAGAAGGTATTGCGAGACAGCCAGAAGCAGAAGGTAAAATACGAGGTACTTTATTGCTTAGTCTAGCTTTTATGGAAGCTTTAACAATTTATGGACTAGTTGTGGCACTAGCGCTTTTATTTGCGAACCCTTTTGTTTAATCTTAAAAAAAAAATTCTTTCGATTTCGATTAGATACTTTTTTCTTTTTTTAGTAAATTGGTATTTGCTTCCACAATTCCAATTATATCAATACTTTATTTAATTTACTCCTATTTATTACTCCTGGAATTATCTATTTATCGGGACAGATAATACCCCATTCTAGGAAGGGCTGAGTTGAGTATTATTAATTTAGAAGATATGCTCACCTTCTTATTTCCCGTCCTTAGTTTAGGAAAGTGGAAAGTTTTTTCCTTTTATTTTAGGAATTTTGGGAACAGAACATTTCAACAAAGGAAGTCTTTCACCGGTCAAACAAGACGTAAGACTTAATCTAAAAGAAATTACTAGATTGAATCTATTTGCATTAAAAAAACCGATCAAAAAAGGGCGAGCGAAGTAAGTGATCGAAAAACTTTGTTCTTTGTTCGTCCTATCTATAAGAGGAGAGCATATGAAAAATGTAACCCATTCTTTCGTTTTTTTAGCTCACTGGCCATCCGCTGGCAGTTTCGGGCTTAATACCGATATTTTAGCAACAAATCTAATAAATCTAACTGTAGTGGTTGGTGTTTTGATTTTTTTTGGAAAGGGAGTGTGTGCGAGTTGTCTATTTCAAGAATAGATTGGATCTATCCGGCTGCACTTTATAATATTTTTTAGTATTTTTCGGATAAATAAGAAAAGGGTGCACGATCTCGACGAATTACTTCTGAATAAATTCAGAAATCATATGGAAGAACCATAGCATTTCGCGACTCATTGGTAAATCAACTTTGATTCTCTATAAACCAAGAATGTGAGACCATTAACACGGTTAAAGCTAAACTGCTTGAAGTCCAGGCAAAAAGAGGTACTCTTTCTACAACTATATTAGTATTAGTACCAATTTAAACGGGAAATAGCTAATGTAAAATTTATCTGATATAGAACACTCATATCGATAAAATGGTTTGAACTATTTACTAGAAAAAAAAGGGGGCACCCTGCCCTTTTTTAACCAATGCCGAATCGACGACCTATGTATAAAAAAGAGAAATTTTTTGGATTTGAAGAAAAAAAAAATAAAAAAGAATTCTATTAATTTTCATTTTCCATTTATTTAGTTAGTTTTTCTTAATGAAATTGAAATTATTAACTAGAGGGCAAATAAAAATAAAGAAACAACTTTGCTGACCATGATATATTTTTATCTAGGCGGAAGAGTCCTCTTAATATTTATCTAGTCTTATATAGGTTTCGGTATATTGAAATATAAACATAAAAAAGAAGATAGAGGATAGGCTCATTACTTAAAAAAAAGATATGGAAATAGCTATAGAAAAAAAAAAAGGAGCGTGAGAGCCAAATGAATCGAAAGATTCATGTTTGGTTCGGGAAGAGATCATAAAAGTTGTAAACTTACAAAATAATCTACTTTCATTAAAAGATTTATTAGATAATCGAAAACAGAGGATCTTGAGTACTATTCGAAATTCAGAAGAATTGCGTAGAGGGACCATTGAGCAACTCGAAAAAGCTCGGATTCGATTACAGAAAGTCGAACTAGAAGCGGATGAGTATCGAATGAATGGATACTCTGAGATAGAACGAGAAAAAGCAAATTTGATTAATGCTACTTCTATTAGTTTGGAACAATTGGAAAAGTCTAAAAACGAAACCCTTTATTTTGAAAAACAAAGGGCAATGAATCAGGTCCGACAGCGGGTTTTCCAACAGGCCGTACAAGGAGCTCTAGGAACTCTGAATAGTTGTTTGAATACCGAGTTACATTTCCGTACGATTCGTGCTAATATTGGCATTCTCGGGTCCCTGGAATGGAAGAAATAATTAAATTAATTAGGCCTTGAACTTCTACTTTCGTTTAGAATTTAGGCATTATTTTTCCCCTTGCTTCCGAAAAAAGAGTCAAGAAACACTAATGGCAACCCTTCGAGTCGACGAAATTCATAAAATTCTCCGCGAACGTATTGAACAATATAATAGGAAAGTAGGGATTGAGAATATAGGTCGCGTAGTTCAAGTGGGGGATGGGATTGCTCGTATTATAGGTCTTGGTGAAATAATGTCAGGTGAATTAGTCGAATTTGCAGAAGGTACTAGGGGTATTGCTCTGAATTTGGAATCCAAAAATGTTGGGATTGTATTAATGGGCGATGGGTTGATGATACAAGAGGGAAGTTTTGTAAAAGCAACAGGAAGAATTGCTCAGATACCCGTGAGTGAGGCTTACTTGGGTCGTGTTGTAAATGCTCTGGCTAAACCTATTGATGGGAAAGGCGAAATTATAGCTTCCGAATCTCGCTTAATTGAATCTCCTGCTCCAAGTATAATTTCCAGGCGTTCCGTATACGAACCTCTTCAAACAGGGCTTATTGCTATCGATTCGATGATCCCTATAGGGCGCGGTCAGCGAGAGTTAATTATTGGGGACAGACAGACTGGCAAAACAGCAGTAGCCACAGATACAATTCTCAATCAAAAAGGGCAAGGTGTAATATGTGTTTATGTAGCTATCGGTCAAAGAGCATCCTCCGTAGCTCAAGTAGTAACTACTTTCCATGAGGAGGGGGCCATGGAATACACTATTGTAGTAGCTGAAATGGCGGATTCACCTGCTACATTACAATACCTCGCTCCTTATACGGGAGCAGCCCTGGCTGAGTATTTTATGTACCGCGAACGGCATACTTTAATAATTTATGATGATCTCTCCAAACAGGCACAAGCTTATCGCCAAATGTCCCTTCTATTAAGAAGACCTCCCGGACGTGAGGCTTATCCAGGGGATGTTTTTTATTTGCATTCACGCCTTTTAGAAAGAGCCGCTAAATTAAATTCTCTTTTAGGCGAAGGAAGTATGACCGCTTTACCAATAGTTGAGACTCAATCTGGAGACGTTTCCGCCTATATTCCTACTAATGTAATCTCCATTACAGATGGACAAATATTCTTATCTGCGGATCTATTCAATGCCGGAATTCGACCCGCTATTAATGTGGGTATTTCTGTTTCCAGAGTAGGATCCGCGGCTCAAATTAAAGCCATGAAACAAGTAGCTGGCAAATCAAAATTGGAACTAGCGCAATTCGCAGAGTTACAAGCCTTTGCACAATTCGCCTCTGCTCTCGATAAAACAAGTCAGAATCAATTGGCAAGGGGTCGACGATTAAGGGAATTGCTTAAACAATCCCAGGCAAATCCTCTCCCAGTGGAAGAGCAGATAGCTACTATTTATACCGGAACAAGAGGATATCTTGATTCGTTAGAAATTGAACAGGTAAATAAATTTCTGGATGAGTTACGTAAACATCTAAAAGATACTAAACCTCAATTCCAAGAAATTATATCTTCTAGCAAGACATTCACCGAGCAAGCGGAAATCCTTTTGAAGGAAGCTATTCAGGAACAGCTGGAACGGTTTTCTCTTCAGTAACAAATAAATTTTGCATGTCTACTCTTGTTAGTAGAATAGGAATCGTTGAGAAAGCTTTTTCATTTGAATCATGCAAAAAAGTTTTCTTTGTTTTTAGTTTAGTATAGTTATTTAAAGAATAGATAGAAATAAGATTGCGTCCAATAGGATTTGAACCTATACCAAAGGTTTAGAAGACCTCTGTCCTATCCATTAGACAATGGACGCTTTTCTTTCATATTTTATTCTTTCTTTTATTTTTTTGCTTCTTCCGAGAAAAAACTGTTAGACCAAAACTCTTTTAGGAAATCAAAAAATCCAGATACAAATGCATGATGTATATATTATATCATGCATATATCATAAAGAAGGAGTATGGAGGCGGTAGTGGGAATCGAACCCGCAACCCCAAGGTTATGAGCCTTATGAGCTACCAAACTGCTCTATACTCTTAAACTAAAGAGGGGTAACTAGTGGATAAAAGAGGGTTGGATACGCCCCTCTACCAATATCTATACAAATAGAATAGTCCATTTATACAGAATGGTAAAGAGGGCTCCTCTATGATTATCAATTCCAGAAATCCATACAAATACGAAAGGGTATTTTATCCTTACCAACTGGATCTTGTTGCACCCGGTAACAAACATTCATAAACCATTTCTCGAAGTACGTGTCCGGATAGCCCAAAATGTCGATAGTTAGCTCTAGGTCTTCCGGTCAAAAAACAACGTCGATGAAGGCGTGTAGGTGCACTATTACGCGGTAGGGATTGCAATTTTTCTCGCATTTTCGTTTTTTCACTCAAACTCAAGGGAGAAACTTTGCTTCTTATCTTTTTTTTAAAGATTGACGAATCAAATGATATTTCTGTTCTAATTTCTGCCGCTTCTTCTCCCTCTGAATCAAACTTTTTTTTGCCATAATGTGTCGTTGCTATTATTACCAAGTATACGGTTCTAATCCTAGATGGAAAAATAAATAGAAAAAGAAATCTAAAAAGGCAGATCCTCCCTCTCTATCAAGAGTAATGAACTAGGTGCTGATACAGTACAAAAAAACAAACTAAATTAACCAAACTTGCCTGATGTTGAGGCAATCAAGAAAGCTGCATAAGTGAATATATAACCCACGGAAAAGTGAGCTAATCCAACCAATCTTGCTTGCACAATGGAAAGAGCCACGGGCTTATCTCTCCAGCGAATTAAATTAGCTAAAGGTGTGCGTTCATGAGCCCATGCTAAAGTCTCAATTAATTCCTGCCAATACCCCCGCCAGGAAATTAAGAACATAAATCCAGTAGCCCAAACAAGATGTCCAAATAAGAACATCCACGCCCATACCGATAAACTATTCATCCCAAAAGGATTATATCCATTGATAAGTTGTGAAGAGTTTAACCATAGGTAATCTCTTAACCATCCCATCAAATAAGTGGAGGATTCATTAAATTGTGAAACGTTGCCCTGCCATAATGTGATATGTTTCCAATGCCAATAAAAAGTAACCCACCCAATGGTATTTAACATCCAGAAAACTGCCAAATAAAATGCGTCCCAAGCAGAAATATCACAAGTACCGCCGCGCCCTGGGCCGTCACAAGGAAAACTATATCCAAAATCCTTTTTATCTGGCATTAATTTGGAACCGCGTGCATCTAAAGCGCCCTTTACTAAAATCAATGTAGTTGTATGCAAACCTAGAGCAATAGCATGATGAACCAAGAAATCCCCAGGTCCTATTGTTAAGAAAAGCGAATTACTATTCTCATTAACAGCATTCAACCATCCGGGCAACCATAGGCTTCGACCCGCATTGAAAGCGGGGCCATTCGTTGAAGATAAGAGTATATCGAACCCATATGTCGTCTTGCCATGAGCAGATTGTATCCATTGGGCAAATATAGGTTCGATCAAGATTTGCTTTTCTGGAGTACCAAAAGCAAGCATGACGTCGTTATGAACATAAAGGCCCAAGGTATGGAATCCTAGAAAGAGGCTAGCCCAACTTAAATGAGATATGATAGCTTCTTTATGGTCTAACATTCTTGCCAATACATTATCCTCATTCTGTTCCGGATTGTAATCCCTAATGAAAAAAATAGCTCCATGAGCAAAAGCCCCTGTCATGATGAACCCTGCAATATATTGGTGATGAGTATATAAAGCAGCTTGAGTAGTAAAGTCTTGTGCTATGAATGCATAAGGAGGTAAAGAGTACATATGTTGAGCTACTAAGGAAGTAATAACCCCTAAAGAAGCTAGAGCAAGACCTAACTGAAAATGAATCGAATTGTTGATTGTGTCATAAAGGCCCTTATGCCCACGCCCTAATCGACCCCCCGGAGGAGTATGCGCTTCTAAAAGATCTTTAATACTGTGCCCAATTCCGAAGTTAGTTCGATACATGTGACCGGCAATGAGAAAAATAAATGCAATAGCTAAATGATGGTGAGCCATATCGGTCAGCCACAAACTTTGTGTTTGTGGATGGAATCCCCCAAGAAGAGTTAGAATGGCAGTTCCCGCTCCTTGAGCGGTACCAAATAAATGATTACTCGAATCAGGGTTTTGGGCATAAAGATTCCATTGACCCGTCAAAAGGGGTCCCAACCCCTGGGGATAGGGTAATACATCTAAGAAATTATTCCATCGAACGTACTCCCCCCTGGATGCGGGAATAGCAACATGAACTAAATGTCCTGTCCAAGCCAAAGAACTTACCCCGAAAAGTCCTGACAAATGATGATTGAGACGAGATTCCGCGTTTTTGAACCACGAAAGGCTTGGTTTCCATTTGGGTTGTAGATGTAACCAACCCGCTATTAAGGACAGCGTAGAAAGAAATAATAGAAAAAGAGCTCCAGTATAAAGATCCTCATTGGTGCGTAATCCTATTGTATACCACCACTGATAAACTCCAGAATAAGCAATATTCACTGGACCAGCAGCACCTCCTCGAGTAAAGGCTTCCACAGCGGGTTGACCAAAATGAGGATCCCAAATCGCATGAGCAATAGGTCTTACGTGTAAAGGATCCTGTATCCATGATTCAAAATTTCCTTGCCAAGCTACATGAAACAGATTTCCGGACGTCCATAGAAAGATTATTGCTAATTGCCCAAAGTGAGAAGCAAAAATGTTCTGATAAAGACGTTCTTCAGTAATATCATCATGACTTTCGAAATCATGTGCGGTAGCAATACCAAACCAAATACGACGAGTAGTGGGGTCCTGAGCTAAGCCTTGGCTAAACCTGGGAAATCTTAATTCCATAATGCCTTTCAAATCCTCCTAGCCACTATCCTACTGCAATAATTCTCGCTAAGAAGAATGCCCATGTCGTGGCAATTCCACCCAGAAGGTAATGGGTTACTCCTACAGCGCGTCCTTGTATAATGCTCAAGGCTCTAGGCTGAGTAGCAGGAGCAACTTTTAATTTGTTATGAGCCCAAACGATAGATTCAATGAGTTCTTGCCAATAACCACGGCCGCTGAATAAAAACATTAAACTGAAGGCCCAGACAAAATGAGCACCTAAGAAAAAAAGACCATATGCAGATAATGAAGAACCATAAGACTGAATGACTTGCGATGCCTGTGCCCACAAGAAATCTCGAAGCCACCCATTAATCGTAATGGAACTCTGTGCAAAGTTTCCCCCTGTAATATGAGTTACCACCCCTTGATCACTTATAGTACCCCAAACATCCGACTGCATTTTCCAACTGAAATGGAAAATGACTACCGAAATTGCATTGTACATCCAGAATAAACCTAAGAAAACATGATCCCAGGCGGATACTTGACATGTTCCCCCTCGGCCAGGCCCATCGCAAGGAAAGCGAAAACCTAGATTTGCTTTATCGGGTATCAAACGGGAACTCCGAGCAAATAAAACACCTTTCAAAAGTATTAATACAGTCACATGTATGGTAAATGCATGAATGTGATGGACTAAAAAATCTGCGGTTCCTAATGGAATAGGTAACAAAGCCACTTTGCCACCTACTGCTACTAACTCGCCGCCTCCCCACGTTAAGCTAGTATACTTGTTGTTGCACCAGGAGCTGTTACGCCAGGCGCAGTAGCATGGATATTTTGTACCCATTGAGCAAAGATAGGTTGTAATTGTATGGCAGTATCCGAAAACATATCTTGTGGACGGCCTAAAGCACTCATGGTATCATTATGAATGTACAAGCCAAAACTGTGAAAACCTAGAAATATACATACCCAGTTAAGGTGGGATATGATTGCATCGCGGTGTCTAAGGACGCGATCTAATAGATCGTTGTATCGAGTAGTTGGATCATAGTCTCTTACCATAAAAATTGCTGCATGTGCAGCAGCACCGACTATTAGAAATCCGCCAATCCACATGTGGTGTGTGAACAAGGAAAGTTGTGTACCATAGTCAGTAGCTAGGTATGGATAGGGAGGCATAGAATACATATGATGAGCTACAACAATGGTTGTAGAGCCTAGCATAGCTAGGTTAAGAGATAATTGAGCATGCCATGACGTTGTTAAGATTTCATAAAGACCCTTATGGCCTTGTCCTGTAAATGGGCCCTTGTGAGCCTCCAAAATATCTTTAAGTCCATGGCCAATACCCCAATTGGTCCTATACATATGACCTGCGATTAGGAAAAGAATAGCAATAGCTAAATGATGGTGCGCAATATCGGTCAGCCAGAGACCACCGGTTACTGGATCTAGTCCTCCGCGAAAAGTCAGAAATTCTGCGTATTTGGACCAATTTAAAGTGAAAAAAGGGGTTGCTCCTTCGGCAAAACTAGGATAAAGTTGAGCCAAAAGGTCCCGATTCAAGATAAATTCATGAGGAAGTGGTATCTCTTTAGGATCCACCCCAGCGTCAAGAAATTGGTTAATTGGTAAAGATACATGAATTTGGTGCCCCGCCCAAGAAAGAGACCCAAGTCCTAATAATCCCGCTAAGTGGTGATTCAACATGGATTCTACATCTTGGAACCAGGCCAATTTGGGAGCGGCTTTGTGATAATGGAACCAACCAGCAAAAAGCATTAACGCTGCAAAAATCAATGCACCAATTGCAGTACAATAGAGTTGTAATTCACTAGTTATTCCAGATGCTCGCCAAAGCTGAAAAAAACCAGAGGTTATTTGGATTCCTCGGAAACCCCCGCCTACATCACCATTCAATATTTCTTGCCCTACTATAGGCCAAACTACCTGAGCACTGGGTCCAATGTGAGTAGGATCACTTAGCCATGCTTCATAATTGGAAAAACGGGCGCCATGAAAGTACATGCCACTCAACCAAAGAAAGATAATGGAAAGTTGCCCGAAATGAGCACTAAAGACTTTTCGAGAAATCTCCTCCAAATCACCAGTATGACTATCGAAATCGTGAGCATCAGCATGTAGGTTCCAGATCCAAGTGGTAGTATCAGGGCCCTTAGCTAGTGTTCTTGAGAAATGGCCGGGTCTGGCCCATTCCTCAAAAGATGTTTTTACAGGATCCCTATCCACAACAATTTTTACTTCTGGTTCCGGCGAACGAATAATCATTAAGTCCTCCTCTTTCCGGACAAGACATACAAAGAGACCCGCCAACTGTCTTTTTAGTGAATCTTTGAAAGATATATATTTTGAAAGATAGATTTTGAAAGATAGATTTTGAAAGATAGATATTGTGATTAGTTCTTTTCTTTACTATCTACCATCCTTCTATTTTTTTTTTAGTTATTCACTGGAGCAATTATATATTGAAGTCAATCCGAGGCAAGTGTTCGGGTCTATTATGACATAAAGATTAGGTGCCTAACGGACATTGTTTATCTTGAAAAACAAATATTTCTCGACGTAAGAAAAAAATCTTTTTTATTTTTAATTTAAGAAACTAGTGTATTTTTTTTGAGGGCATAAGCTCCTATCTATATCTACTTTCCTTGAGCATAATATAGGGTTTTTTATTTGATTCTAAATTCCAAGATAACTCATTAGAATTATTAATAAGATGGTCCTAATATATTAGCAATATTTAGATTGCCCCCTCTTTTTATTCACTTTATTACTTCTATTCTAGACCCTATCCCTATGGTTTATTCTTATGAAATATCATATAAAATAGAAGGTATAAGAAATGGATATAATGAAATTCTTGATTCGATCTTACGACCTAATTTATTTGATTAATGGATCAACAACCAAACCACCCATTTTATGAAAAAGAAGGAGCATGGTCTTATTCAAATTCAAAGCGCTTCGTAATCTTCAACCAGTTCTGTGCTTCAATATAATTTCCCGGAGTAAGCGCTATAGCTTGTTTCCAATATTCAGCAGCTTGATCAAACCAAGCTTCCGCAATTTCCGAATCACCCTGTAGAATGGCCTGTTCTCCTCGGTCGGAATAGGAAGTTCCTTCCCTTAGAACCGTACTTGAGAGTTTCCTACCTCATACGGCTCAGAAATTGCTATCTGAATTTCCCCTATCTTAACTGAATTCGATTTATCAAAAATCGATCCAATTTGTTCTTGGGTTAAGCAGAAGAAATTAATTACCTAAGTTTCAAACCCTAATTTTTATCAATAATCAGTTTGATCTTTTTTCCCACCTTCAGAAGAATGAAGCATAGATAGATATAGAGCCTTCGTTCAAATTTTCTGAGAGGTAACTATCCCGGTTTCATATATGAAATCTCTATAGAATCCTTGAAAAAGACTTTTTTCCATAAGAAAGAAAAAAGAACTTACTATCTTTGGGATCTGATACTACACCGCTGCTTAATCCCTTAGTGGATCGGCTCTATTACATAAGCGGATTCCTAAATTTTGCCCCATATCATGGGATAAGTAAGCAGTTTTTTTTAGTTGTATCGACCCAGTCGCTCACTAATTGATCTTTACGGTGCTTTCTCTATCAATTTGAGAAACTTTATCCATAGAGTAGTAGTATAGGCCATACTTTCTTCGTTTTTTGATTCTCGTGAAGTGTCCTTCCTTCCTACAGCTGATAGGGAAAAATCGTTGTTTTTACGATCCCTATGTAGAAAGCCCTTTTTTTCTAGTATTTACTAGAAAATTTGATCCTCTCTTTTTTTTTTTTCTTTCTATAGTGGAGATAGTCGCACGTAATGACAGATCACGGCCATATTATTAAAAGCTTGCGGTAAGAAGGGGTTTCGTTCTAGTGCCCGGAAATAATATTCCAAAGCCTTTGTATGCTCTCCATTGCTTGTGTGTATAAGGCCTATGTTATAGAGTATATAACTTCGATCATAGGGATCGATTTCTAGTCGCGTAGCTTCATAATAATTTTGCAAAGCTTCCGCATAATTTCCTTCGGATTGAGCCAACATCCGTTACGGTCGTTCATTCTATTCAAAAAATCTCCGTTCCAAAACCGTACATGAGGTTTTCATCTCATACGGCTCCTCCCTTCTGTACATAATAGTACTAAGCGAAATAATCTATAGAATCAAAATAGAATTAGTCCCGTCTCATTATGAACCGAAAGGGGCTGGTATTTTTCCAAGAAATCTCTAGCCAACCTTCCCACAAGAGGTTTTTCTTAACACCAATGAATTCTATTAATGCTAGAGGAAAACGATAGCTCCAATAATTTCTTTGTTCTCAACGCCTCCTATTTAGAGGAATTAGCTACTTCAACGATCTTTGATGGTTATAGGGGTATCCAAAGTACAAACCTGATGGTTGTTTGTTATCCCAACCATTCTTCCCAGCCCTGATACCGATCAGGAAAGGGGTAATTTCTAACAAAGTTTTTCTCTTGTTGATTCCTATTTCTAGGTGTAGTGCTTTTCTCCCCTATGCTGCCTACGGATACTAATAGAGTAGGATTGGCCTGTAATCCATACCATACCATATCCTGTAGGTGTAACCTTTCGCTCAATACTCAAATCTACAATTGAAGTATCTGAAGCCGCATCAATCGAGGATACACGACGGAAGGAATTGTTAGTTCGCCTCACCTTCCCGAAGCGTGGGTTTGTTTGCTTTACAAATTTGGTTCTCTCTATGCCAACCCCCCTCTCTTTTTCGTAAGACTGAGGTATAGGTAGGGCTAAAAAAAAGCAAAAAAAAGAGTCAAATCGCACCATCTCTATAATAAGTAAATGCCTTTTTTTCTCCTGAGGTTGTCGGAATTATTCGCAATAAAATATTGGCTACAATTGAGGAGGTCTTATCAATGAAATTTCCATTTCCACGGGATCTAGGCATAATTCCCAACCCATTCTATATAGAATTGTTTTCATTCCTTCACAAAATAACATAAAAACAAACACATTCGATTCTTATAATTATAAATAGATTGATCCATATGCTCTACTCTAAATCCATATGCTTTAAATGGATAAGAGAGATATGGATTTTCCGCTCAGCTCAAATTGTATCCTTTTCCTTCTGCTTGGACACGAAGAGATATGAAATATTTGACTAAGACTGGATTTCATTCCACTTTCCTATTTCTGAACAACAACTTATGTTATCAACTATTTCGTGTTTTCAAAGTTATTAATTGTCTCATACCCTATTTTTGATTTCGATAGTATGGTGTAGCGTATCTTATGCAAACGGAATTCTAAGGTTTCTTTATTTTATTATGCAATAAGAAGAATTCTTCCATTTTCTTTTTCTTTAGTTGCGGGAAAACCCAAATTAAAACTTTTATTTTATAGCGAGCGCAATTTCTAGTAAAAAATCCTGTATCCTTCCACTTAGATCAAAAGGAATTTTTCCAATAGAACTATGGAACCCCCGAGTGGTTGCGGTTGTACCTGTACTGCAGGAATAAGAAAACTCGCTATTCACTCAGTTTATTTTCCATAATAAGTTATGTAGGAGAGATGGCCGAGCGGTTCAAGGCGTAGCATTGGAACTGCTATGTAGACTTTTGTTTACCGAGGGTTCGAATCCCTCTCTTTCCGTTTTTCTTAATTCATCAACGTTAAGGATCACAATGTATCAAATCAAATAACAATTTTTTCCAGCAATAATATAATATCTTATATTATCTTATTTTGATTTAATAGAAATTAGAAATTCTCTATAGCAAATTACTGTGGTATGTAAAATACACATAGAGGAAAAAAGAAAAAAGGATCCTAATCCTAGGGTTAATCAATTTTAGCTAGTTGATGGGAAAATACAAATTAATGGTAATGGTCTTAGGGCGATTTAGTTCGGGGAAAGGGGAAGGGGAAGAAAATTCTATGAACCTTTCCTTTTTTCGTTAAGTTCAAGTCTGACGAGAGTAATATTCTACAACTAACAACTCATTTATTTTGAGACCGACCCACTTCCTATCTAGGATTTTATTTACTAGTCCTTTATATTCCAACGTGTCAATCGCCAAATGCTTTGGCAATTTCCCCGGGTCCGATGAAGCAATATAATTTTGAACCAGACCTTTTGATCTTTGGTTATCTTTCGTAGTAATAATATCTCGGGGTTTGCAACGAAAACTTGGTATATTGACTATACGACCATTAACTAAAATATGTCTATGGTTGACTAATTGGCGGGCCCCAGGAATGGTTGAAGCCATACCCAATCGAAAAAGGATATTATCCAAACGCATTTCAAGTAATTGTAGTAAAACCTGGCCTGTTGACCTTTTTGCTTTTCCAGCGATATGTACATATCTAAGTAATTGTCGTTCTGTCAGACCATAATGAAAACGCAATTTCTGTTTTTCTTGAAGACGAATACGATATTGCTCCTTTTTCCCAGAATTGAATTTTTTTTTAAGATTACTTCCGGATTTAGGTGTTTTTCTAGTGAGTCCTGGTAAAGCTCCCAGACGGCGTATTTTTTTTAAACGAGGTCCTCGATAACGGGACATGAAGACTCCTTTTTTTATTTTATTGAAATTTCATTTTACACAATTAATTTCATTGTATTTACATTACAGAATACATCGAAATTAAAACTGAATTAAACTACAGGATAAACAGAGTAAAATCAACTAAAGTACCCCAAAAAATGGAATTTCATCAAAATCTTTTTTTTTTGTATATATATTATTTATTTTATTGTTTTGTATCTAGCAAAATTGTAAGGTAAAAAACATAAAAGATCCTGGATTCTCCATTTAATTCGGAAAAAAAGAGATTCTTGTTCGTAGAACATCGATAGAGAAAAAAAAGCCGACTATCGGATTTGAACCGATGACCCTCGCATTACAAATGCGATGCTCTAACCTCTGAGCTAAGTGGGCTTACATAACGGAAATAGTGTAACAAATAGAAATAGGTATAGTATAGGAAATCCGTAAAATCTCAGATATTAGTTATTAATCTTAGCTATTAACTAGTTCTAAATTTGAAGTTATACTTATAAAAATAAAAAAATACTAAAACTTCTTAAAGATAAAGTTAGCTTGATATGCTTAACTATAGGATATTAAAAAATAAAATTATAGAATTTATTGGTATTTTCATTCGATCATTATAGACTTTATTATTTGTTAATAATTTGAGGATTAATATTTCACTAAGGGGAACATAGAGTCAGAGTAAATAAAATTGCTAATTCTGATTAGAAAAAAAGAATAAATATCAAGCGTTATAGTATAATTTTGAATACTATAAAAAAGTAAGACGGGAGGTGGGGGAGATAAAAACTTTTGGATATATTGATTCGGATTGAATTGCAAATACATCAAGGATAGAATCAATTCAATTCTGAATTGCAATAAGCAAGCGAGGTCTCTCAAATAGAGTCGAACTGAACTGCTAGACTACGTTGAGTGATGAACTCAATGATTCAAAAAAAAAACTAAGAGATGGATGAAATTACACAAGGAATCCTGGTCTCAAAGAAGAGGGAAATGGGGATATGGCGAAATCGGTAGACGCTACGGACTTGATTGTATTGAGCCTTGGTATGGAAACCTGCTAAGTGGTAACTTCCAAATTCAGAGAAACCCTGGAATTAAAAAAGGGCAATCCTGAGCCAAATCCGTGTTTTGAGAAAACAAGGGGTTCTCGAACTAGAATACAAAGGAAAAGGATAGGTGCAGAGACTCAATGGAAGCTGTTCTAACGAATCGAGTTAATTACGTTGTGTTGTTAGTGGAATTCCTTCTAGTTCTAAATTAGAGAAAGAGGGGTTTTATACCTTATACATTTAATAAACACGTATAGATACTGACATAGCAAACGATTAATCACAGAACTCATATTATATTCTAATTATAATATAGGTTCTTTATCTTTTTTAAAAATGAAATTAGAAATGATAATGATTATGAAATAAAAAACTCATATCATAATTTTTTTTTTTCATTATTGTGAATCCACTCCAATCGAATATTGAATAATCAAATTCTTCAATTAAAATTCAAAGTTTTCGAGATCTTTAAAAAAGTGGATTAATCGGACGAGGACAAAGAGAGAGTCCCATTCTACATGTCAATACTGACAACAATGAAATTTCTAGTAAAAGGAAAATCCGTCGACTTTATAAGTTGTGAGGGTTCAAGTCCCTCTATCCCCAAATCCTCTTTTATTCCCTAACTATACTATATTATTATTATTTATCCTCTTTTTTTTTTTCTTTTTATCAATGCACTTTTTTTTCTTTTTATCAATGCAATGGGTTTAAGATTCATTAGCTTTCTCATTCTACTCTTTCACAAAGGAATGCGAAGAGAACTCAATGGATCTTATCCTATTCATTGAATAGATTTCTTTTTTATTAGAGTATCGGCAAGAAATCTTGGTTATTCACTCTATTTTTAAGTTTTATTTAAGTAAACCATGCACAATGCATAGGACTACCCCCCCCATTTTCAAATTTAAAATTTGAAATACTTTAATTAATTTTTAGTCCTTTTAATTGACATAGATACAAATACTCTACTAGGATGATGCACAAGAAAAGGTCAGGATAGCTCAGTTGGTAGAGCAGAGGACTGAAAATCCTCGTGTCACCAGTTCAAATCTGGTTCCTGGCAGAGAAAAAAAAAAAAAAGATCCACCGAATAGGTATTGATCCAAATACCTCGAGATGGATTGTGATACATATTCATTAATAATATTTATTCATCTAAGTGGATAAATCTATAATATAAATATAGAGGCACTTCTTTTTCTTTTTAAAGAAGTTTTAAAATATATCTTTTCTTTATGATAAAGAAGGGGGTGAGATTCCCCTTTATTTTTTTGCGTTTCTTAATTTTGTATTCCGCTATTCCGACGAATATTTTTTTAGTCTTGCTTATCTTTATCTTATCTTATTTTCCTAGTTGTGCTAAGTAATGTGCGCGGTACAAAGTTCCTGGTAGAGAACTTCTTTGAGTCATCCTATTTTTCTGTTCATATGAAGGAAATTAATATGCGATTTTCAAAATAGGGGAATCCAAATGAAACCCTTTTTTTGCTCAGTCTATCTGGAATGCTTTTGTATAATTAGGAATTAATTATAAATAGGTATTCCGTTTCATCTAGGAAAAGAACCTAAAAATATTCCTTGACTTGAATAAAATCTGGAGTTGTGTTGTATAAGTGAGCATGAATTTCTTATCATTCAATGAGCATCTTGTATTTCATAAAAATTGGGGGTTATATAATCCTTACGTAAGGGCCAGCCTATCCAACTTTCAGGCATTAGGATACGTTTAAGGCGCGGATGATTATCATAAGAGATTCCCACCATATCATAAGATTCGCGTTCTTGAAAATCGGCACTTCTCCAAATCCAGAAGACAGACGGAATTCTAGGATTATCCTTTTGGGCAAAGACTTTTATGCAGACTTCTTCTGGATTATCTATACCATATTGTATTCTCGTAAGATGATACACGCTAGCTAAAGATCCACCGGGTGCTACATCATAAGCACATTGGGAGCGTAAATAATTGTAACCATATACATATAAAATGACAGCAATGGAATCCCAATCCCCTGCTTTTATTTGTAAAGTCTCTATTCCTCGGTGATCAAAGCCCAAAGATCTATGAACCACCTCATGTTTGACTAGCCAATTAGATAACCAACCCTGCTGCATTGTCTTCATCTCTCCCTCTTTGTATAAATATTTCACATTTCGGATGCAAGTTTGAAAGATTGCCCTGCTTTTTATTTTTCTACAAAAGAGCCCCTCTCCTAATTCACTAATTTGTAGGAAGGTACTGAACTTTTGGATTTGAAAAAAGTTTCAGAAGATATATCTAATGTAGATGGTGATTGATAGAGCAATTCTTGCTCATAAGTTCCTGTATGAGTACTGCGCCTAACATAAAGCTTGTGACTGGTAGTAAAACATCTATTTTTATTTTGAGATAGAGTTTGATCCTCAACTATTTCTCGCGATATCTTCTTACGAAGTTTTGTTAGGGCATCTATAACTGCCTCCGGTTTAGGTGGGCAGCCCGGCAAGTAGACATCCACAGGAATTAACTTATCAACTCCCCGAACAGTACTATAGGAATCCGTACTGAACATTCCCCCTGTAATAGTACAGGCTCCCATAGCAATGACGTATTTTGGTTCAGGCATTTGCTCGTATAATCTCACTAAAGAGGGAGCCATTTTCATTGTTACCGTACCGGCTGTTAAAATTAGGTCTGCTTGCCTAGGACTTGATCTTGGTACCAATCCATAACGATCAAAGTCGAATCGTGAGCCTATTAATGAAGCAAATTCAATGAAACAACAACTGGTACCGTATAGAAGGGGCCATAAACTGGAGAGTCTTGACCAATTCGAAAGATCATTTGGTGTAGTTGAAATAACAGAATTGGAACTTGTTTGGTCAAGTAAGGGAAACTCAATCAAATTCATAACTGTCTCAATAGAATCTTTTCCTTCTTTTTTTTTGTCTAAATATTCAGTTAAGACCATTCCAAGGCTCCTTTTCGCCATGCATAAACTAAACCAACAACTAAGATAAGCACGAAAATCAAAGCTTCGATAAAAACGGATACACCCAATACGTCGAAACTCATTGCCCAAGGGTATAGAAAGACGGTTTCCACATCAAAAACAACAAAAACGAGCGCAAACATATAATAGCGTATTCGGAATTGTACCCAAGCCCCTCCCATGGGTTCTATACCCGATTCATAACTAGAAAGCTTCTCTGGTCCTTCACTAACCGGGGCTAAAAGTCCTGAAATCGAAAATGCCAAAATAGGAATAAGGCTTGCTATTATTAGAAATGTCCAAAAAATATCATATTCGTGAAGCAGAAACATAATGTACTCCCATTAATGTGGAATAGGCGGAACTTAAATTAGTCAATTCAATTCAGCATTGTCAATTTATCCAGAACTTCTCTCTTTTCCTCGGTGAAACAAGAATCTTTTTTGTTCAAACAAAAGCGCTTAGTTTAAGTTTAGCCTTTGTTTCCTCTGTGCTGCATCTTCTTTAAAGATTCATCCAATGGAATCCCAACTCCCTTTCTTTTGGATTTCCATTCTATTTAGATATGGTGTATGTAGATCTAATTCTTATATAAAGAAAACTTTCTCGTTTCACTTTGTCTCGCTTTCTCTAGAATCTCTAGAAAAAAGAATAGCTCTATCCTTTATTTAATATTTAATAATAAAATAATAAGAGACTATTAAATAAAAATGAGAATACTACTAAATTAGAACCTAATTAAGATAGTAGGACTAATCTATGCAGTATAATTAATGAGAAGTAATACTATAAAATAAAAATAAAGAACTCTATTTCAGAACTATGAGACAGAATATTCTGTTTTCTTATTTACTCTTTACTTTATTTTTTCTATTTAAAGTTGATCAATTTACATAATGTATCTATAAACAAAGTAATAAATATACTTAAAACAAAGTAGGAATTCGCAAAATGGATAAAATCATTGCAGTTATTATAGGGAAGTCTAGAGATATCCTATTTGAAGGAGGACGGGATTCAAATCAGGGAAAGGATCCTTTCTTCTATTGATTTGATAGAAATTCGTTTTTCTTTTCCTGTCTGTATGATTTTGATTTTCGATGAATGAGCCTTTGGTAATGCTTTTATCTCTATTCTATGTCGCAGGCGCCTATCCAGTCTATAAACAAATACTAATGAGAAAATGAAAACTATACTAAACTAAAGAAAACATAGGATAGAGATCCTAAAATCTAAAAAAGGGCATATTAGGGCTATACGGATTCGAACCGTAGACCTTCTCGGTAAAACAGATCAAACGGATTATTATCGAAATGATTTGAACTGTTTCAAAGACCCAACATGCATTTTTTTGCATTGGGCTCTTTCATAAACTGATTTAAAGATCAGTTAGTCCACCATAGTTTTTCTTTACGGAAAGATAATGAGATGGCTCCCTGTGCTCTGATTGATTTTTTGTATTATGATCTATCTAGGAGCAATACCAAAGTGTTTCAAAGGAGGATTACCTTGACTTAGGTCTGCCTCCGGTCTAAATTAAATCAACCTAAGTGAAATGGAGTCTCTATCGTTCCACTGCAAGAGTTAACTATGAGACTTCATACACCTTAAAGTTCATAGAACGAAAAGAAGTTTTTTGGAGGCCCTTATCCTCATTACGCCTAGCATTTAGTGGGCTGGATATTTACCTTATCAACTAGCAAATCCATAAGGGTTCTATTTGATTAGGCACCTGAATTGGCACCTGAATCGGACTGAACCGACTGTTTGTCAGGCTACTGTTCTCCTATTCTCTCGAATCTATGAAGTAAGACATTGATTTTGCAATAAGATCGATTATGTTCATTGCATAATAAGCTCCTTTGAAAAGCATTGGCGCACGTGTAAACGAGTTGCTCTACCGAACTGAGCTATAGCCCTTATCAGAGATATCTTAACATATAGATAATTTCTTGTCAAGATGAATATTTTCTAATGCCAGAGGATACCCCTTTGATCTGTATCTGTTTAGTATTTAGTTTAGTATTTAGTAATAACAGACCAATAACAGAGCGGTATTGCTTAGAAAAGGGATTCAATATATAATCGATCGAAGTAATGGGTCTTCCTTTGTGGTGATAAATTGCCTACTTAACTCAGTGGTTAGAGTATTGCTTTCATACGGCGGGAGTCATTGGTTCAAATCCAATAGTAGGTAAGTAGGTAGAAAAATTACTAGATAGCATTGGACTTACTTCGCTTCGCTATCTAATAACTTTTTCTACCCCTCTTCCCTTTTTCTTTGTATCAACTATAAACCACTGGATTGTCTTCAATTGGATGGGGGAATCCAATTGACAGCCTCGATTCGTATCCTAGCTCGTCTGAGAGCGAGCTTCGCTTCAACCAAATCTTTCGTACCCTCAGCTTTACTCAAGTTAGCTTCGGCTATTTCAAGTGCCTTTTGAGCTTCTTCCGGATCAATATCACTACCCAGTTCCGCATCATTTCCTAAAATGATGATCTCATTATTAACTATTCTCGCAAAACCGCTCCACAGAATCGCTGTTAACCATTGGTCGTTGAGGAGGCGTATTCTCAAAGGACCCATATCTACTGCTGTGTTAATGGGGGCGTGGTTTGGTAATACGCCAATTTGGCCACTATTAGTGGATAAAATGATTTCTTTCACTTCACAATCCCAAATAATTCGCTTAGGAGTCAGTACATAAAGATTTAATTTCATTTCTTCGATTTGTTCTCCTCTTCTAAGGTTATAGCTTTCGTGCTAGCTTCATCGATGTTACCCACCAAATAAAAAGCCTGTTCAGGTAGGCCGTCTAATTCTCCGGAAAGGATTAGTTGAAATCCCCTAATAGTTTCCGCAAGAGCAACATACTTTCCTGGAGAACCAGTAAAAACTTCTGCCACAAAGAACGGTTGTGATAAGAAACGCTCAATTTTTCTTGCTCTTGCTACAGTTAAACGATCCTCTTCCGATAATTCATCCAAGCCAAGAATTGCGATAATGTCCTGAAGTTCTTTGTAACGTTGTAAAGTTTCCTTAACTCTTTGCGCAGTTTCATAATGTTCGTTGCCAACGATCCGAGGCTGTAACATAGTCGAGGTTGAATCTAAAGGATCTACTGCTGGATAAATACCCTTGGAAGCTAATCCTCTGGAAAGTACGGTAGTAGCATCCAAATGTGCAAATGTTGTGGCAGGGGCAGGGTCGGTCAAATCGTCTGCAGGTACATAAACTGCTTGAATCGAAGTTATAGATCCCTTTTTAGTAGAAGCAATTCTTTCTTGCAAAGAACCCATTTCTGTACTAAGAGTAGGTTGATAACCCACTGCGGAGGGCATTCTCCCTAATAAAGCGGATACCTCTGATCCTGCTTGAACAAAACGAAAGATATTATCGATAAATAAAAGCACGTCTTGCTTATTAACATCTCGGAAATATTCCGCCATAGTTAGGGCAGTTAAACCAACTCTCATACGAGCTCCCGGTGGTTCATTCATTTGGCCATAGACTAGAGCTACCTTTGATTCCTCAATATTTTTTTCATTAATTACTCCGGATTCCTTCATTTCCATATAAAGATCATTTCCTTCACGAGTCCGTTCCCCTACTCCACCGAATACGGATACGCCCCCATGAGCTTTAGCAATGTTATTGATTAATTCCATGATCAGTACTGTTTTACCTACTCCAGCCCCCCCAAATAGTCCTATTTTTCCTCCACGTCGATAAGGAGCTAAAAGATCGACGACCTTAATACCTGTTTCAAAGATGGATAATTTCGTATCTAACTCGATAAAGGCAGGCGCAGATCTATGAATAGGGAACGTTGCACTACTATCTACAGGACCCAAATTGTCAACAGGCTCCCCAAGAACGTTGAAAATTCGTCCGAGAGTAGCTCCACCGACCGGAACACTGAGAGGAGCTCCCGTGTCAATCACTTCCATTCCTCTCATCAACCCGTCCGTAGCACTCATAGCTACAGCTCTAACTCGATTATTTCCTAATAATTGTTGTACCTCACAAGTCACATTAATTTGCTTATCGGCAGTGTCTCTACTCTGGACTACCAAAGCGTTATAAATATAAGGTAACTTGCCTGGGGGAAAAGTGACATCCAGCACGGGTCCAATAATTTGATCGATACGACCTGTACTTTTTTCTTCAATTGTGGAAACCCCGGGAGGAGAAGTAGTAGGATTGGTTCTCATAATTATCACATAATTAAAAAAAAGGAATTTGTCGAAATTTTTCTTTTTTTATTGTTGAATAATGCCAAATCAAATCAAAAAAAATCCAAAAGTAAAAAGGAAATGAATTAGTTAATTCAATAAGAGAGAAAAGGGGACCAGGACTTGATTTCGTTGCCCAAGCGAATCCCATTCAATCGTTTACTCATGGAATGAGTCCATTGGAAAGTTCAATCAATCTTTTTTTTCATATACATTTTGCCTTTTGTGGAGGATCTGTGCCTACTCTACTTTCCTATCTAGGACTTCGATATACAAAATATATACTACTGTGAAGCATAGATTGCTGTCAACAAAGAATTTTATTAGTATTTAGTTAGGTATTTGCATTCAAAATAAGAAAAGAGAACTATTAAGAACTTGTAAAATAAGGATTAGGAATTAATTTGGGTTGCGCTATATCTATCAAAGAGTATACAATAATTATGGATTTGGTAAATCAAATCCATGGTTTAATAACGAACCGTGTTAACTTACCATAACAACAACTCAATTCCTATCGAATTCCTATATTGGAATTCCTATAGGATAGAACATACACAGGGTGTACGCATTATATATGAATGAAACATATTCATTAACCTAAGCATGCCCTCAATTTTCTTTAATGAGTTGATATTATATTAATTGAATATCCTTTTTGTTTTACGAGATTTTTGCTAAAGTTTCATTTACGCCTAATTAACATCGAGTAGACCCTGTTATTGTGAGAATTCTTAATTCAAGAGTTATAGGGAGGGACTTATGTCACCACAAACAGAAACTAAAGCAGGTGTTGGATTTCAAGCTGGTGTTAAAGATTATAAATTGACTTACTACACCCCAGAGTATGAAACTAAGGATACTGATATCTTGGCAGCATTCCGAGTAAGTCCTCAGCCTGGGGTTCCGCCCGAAGAAGCAGGGGCTGCAGTAGCTGCCGAATCTTCTACTGGTACATGGACAACTGTTTGGACTGATGGACTTACCAGTCTTGATCGTTACAAAGGACGATGCTATCACATCGAGCCTGTTGCTGGGGAAGACAACCAATGGATCTGTTATGTAGCTTATCCATTAGACCTATTTGAAGAGGGTTCCGTTACTAACATGTTTACTTCCATTGTAGGTAACGTATTTGGTTTCAAAGCCCTACGTGCTCTACGTTTGGAGGATCTACGAATTCCCCCTACTTATTCAAAAACTTTCCAAGGCCCGCCTCATGGTATCCAAGTTGAAAGAGATAAGTTGAACAAGTACGGTCGTCCTTTATTGGGATGTACTATTAAACCAAAATTGGGATTATCCGCAAAAAATTATGGTAGAGCGTGTTATGAGTGTCTACGTGGTGGACTTGATTTTACCAAAGATGATGAAAACGTAAACTCACAACCATTTATGCGCTGGAGAGACCGTTTTGTCTTTTGTGCCGAAGCTATTTATAAATCACAGGCCGAAACCGGTGAAATCAAGGGGCATTACTTGAATGCGACTGCGGGTACATGTGAAGAAATGATTAAGAGAGCTGTATTTGCAAGAGAATTAGGGGTTCCTATTGTAATGCATGACTACTTAACTGGGGGATTCACCGCAAAACTACTTTGGCTCATTATTGCCGCGACAATGGCCTACTTCTTCACATTCACCGTGCAATGCATGCAGTTATTGATAGACAGAAAAATCATGGTATGCATTTCCGTGTATTAGCTAAAGCATTGCGTATGTCTGGGGGAGATCATATCCACTCCGGTACAGTAGTAGGTAAGTTAGAAGGGGAACGCGAAATGACTTTAGGTTTTGTTGATTTATTGCGCGATGATTTTATTGAAAAAGATCGTGCTCGCGGTATCTTTTTCACTCAGGACTGGGTATCCATGCCAGGTGTTATACCGGTAGCTTCAGGTGGTATTCATGTTTGGCATATGCCAGCTCTGACCGAAATCTTTGGGGACGATTCTGTATTACAATTTGGTGGAGGAACTTTAGGACATCCTTGGGGAAATGCACCTGGTGCAGCAGCTAATCGAGTGGCTTTAGAAGCCTGTGTACAAGCTCGTAACGAAGGGCGCGATCTTGCTCGCGAAGGTAATGAAATTATCCGAGCAGCTTGCAAATGGAGTCCTGAACTAGCCGCAGCTTGTGAAGTATGGAAGGCGATCAAATTCGAGTTCGAGCCGGTAGATACTATTGATTAACTAGATAAAACTAAAGATAAAGAAGGTATAAATAAAAAAGAAACGAAATAAAAAGAGAAAAAAATCAGTTATGAAATGCAGTAATTCTTCTTTATTCTTCTAATTGATTGCAATTAAACTCGGCTCAATCTTTTTTAGAAAAAAAAGATTGAGCCGAATAAAAATAGATCATGATATGATCATGAGACTTGACAAATTGAGATTCGTCTATTCTATATATCTAGAATATATATATTAAGGTATAATACAATAAAGAAATACAAATAAAATAATAAAATAATAAAATATAGTATTATCATATGATAATGATAATGGAATCAAATACGCAGTATTTACAGAAAAAAGTCTTCGTTTATTGGGAAAGAATCAATATACTTTTAATGTCGAATCGGGATTCACTAAGACAGAAATAAAGCATTGGGTCGAACTCTTCTTTGGTGTTAAGGTGGTAGCTGTGAATAGCCATCGACTACCTGGAAAAGGTAGAAGAATAGGACCTATTCTGGGCCATACAATGCATTACAGACGTATGATCATTACCCTTCAACCGGGTTATTCTATTCCACTTCTAGATAGAGAAAAAAACTAAAGGAGAATGAATGAAAAAAGACATAGTTTGGAAGTTAGACCTTTTTATAGGACTCTCTTTCAATTTCAAAAAAGAGGACGTTTGAAACTTTTAACAGGCGTAATCGTGAGTCAACAAGTGACTCGAACTGTGTGTAAAAAAAGAAGCATTTTTTTTTTTTCAAAATGCTAGAACTAGATAAGGAAGTTTTCTATAACCTTGAGAAAAAGGATAAAAAGGTAGTTTTTTTTTAGTTTATGACTCCGATCAAGAGCGAGAAATCCTTGATTTGGGATTGGACATAGAACCTGGACCCATCGTAGAGACGTTTAGTTCAAAAGAAAGGATCGTATCCTGATGGTAAGAATTATACTTTCGTGGAAATACAGCGCTATAGACTTCAATGCGGTAGAGTAGACGTTTTGTTTCTAATTTTTCTGGACCAAACCTCCGCTCCGACCCAACGATACAATGAATTTTTTCTGTTCATATTCATAAATAAAAAAGATTCGGAATCGCAATGCTACTATATGCGTCCAGAGGAGTATTTGGAATAATATTCTTCTATAATCCATTATTGCGGGGGGTCTTACTAACAGGGCTTCGCTGCACGGGACAGGTCTTCGTCGAAAAGCTAACTCCACCCGGCATTTTCATACCCTTTCTTTGGGTGGTATATCGCCTTTTAAAGTCTAAGAGGGTAGTAGGGGATCTATAGTAGGTAAGATAATTTGCCCTTTGATTTTGATTGAATATACTATTTTTCCGCCTTTACCACGCATTATTGTATGCGCTTCTAGAGAAGTATGTATGCAGGAAGTAAATTCTAACCGCTTTCTTTTGAATCCAATTTCAAATTAGATTAGAAAGATAGAAAGGCCATGAGGATGGGAAAATCAAAATAAAATCTTTTTAATTAGTTCTCCTTTTTTGGAATTTTCTTATTATCCTTTCATTTTTTTTACAGAATATTTTTCAAACTAAAAATAAAAAATACAATACAATAGTCAATATTCCTTATAATAGATATACTTAATTATATCATAAGAATCTTAAGATATTTTTCGACTAGATAGAAATAGTAAATTTGAATTGAGACACCTATTCCATGACGGATTTAAACTTACCTTCTATTTTCGTGCCTTTAGTAGGCTTAGTATTTCCGGCAATTGCAATGACTTCTTTATTTCTTTATGTGCAAAAAAATAAGATTGTCTAGTATTTTTTAGTGTAAGTAATATAATATGGTAGGGTATGTGGCTTTTTCTACACACACTTTCTACACACAAATGAAAAACGGTTATGGATGCGGATATAGGCTACGAGCATAAATGCATGAATATGCAGAGCCAGGTATAGCGAGTTTTATTTTATTTATTTTAATTGAATCAACGAATATTTTTTGAATAGAAAGTCAATGTATCTAACCTATTATTTCACAGGAGTACTAGTTGCTGAAGGCGATTTCAGAATCAAAAAAAGTAAAGTCAAAATTATTTAGCTTATTCTCTCAATTTCAATCGA
This sequence comes from Triticum urartu, assembly GCF_056163025.1. Taxonomy (NCBI): domain Eukaryota; kingdom Viridiplantae; phylum Streptophyta; class Magnoliopsida; order Poales; family Poaceae; genus Triticum; species Triticum urartu. The sequence continues at coordinate 9,974 of NW_028259645.1, read as the reverse complement.
CCGCTGCTGGATTTAGTATATCTAATATGAATTGGCGATCAGAACACATATGGGTAGAACTTCTAAAAGGTTCTCGAAAAAGGGGTAATTTTTTCTGGGCCTGTATTCTTTTTCTAGGTTCACTAGGATTCTTATCGGTTGGGATTTCCAGTTATCTTGGTAAGAATATTATATCTATACTTCCATCTCAAGAAATTCTTTTTTTTCCGCAGGGGGTCGTGATGTCTTTCTACGGAATCGCAGGCCTATTCATTAGCTCCTACTTGTGGTGTACTATTTTGTGGAATGTAGGTAGTGGTTATGACCGATTCGATAGAAAAGAGGGAATAGTGTGCATTTTTCGTTGGGGATTCCCTGGAATAAAACGTCGCGTCTTCCTTCGATTCCTTATGCGGGATATCCAATCAATTAGAATTCAGGTTAAAGAGGGTCTTTATCCTCGTCGTATTCTTTATATGGAAATCCGGGGCCAGGGGATCATTCCCTTGACTCGTACTGATGATAAATTTTTTACTCCACGAGAAATTGAACAAAAAGCTGCCGAATTGGCCTATTTCTTGCGCGTACCAATTGAAGTATTTTGAGGTATCTTTTTTGAACTGAGTTGAATGAAGAAAAGAAGAATTGGAAGAAGAAAAGTTTTCTCAACACAGGGAGGAAGTCCCTTCTAAATTGGATTTGTTATTGTAAGGGGATTTTTAAGTATTTATCTAAAGGAAGGAACAAACGAGGATAAGAGAAATTTGCTTTTAATTTTTTTTTATCCAAGTTAGATATATCGCATACTATTCTTCCTTTTTCATCCGAAAGGGCTTTTTTTTTATTCTATTTCACTATTTCATTCCATCTAGATCTAAGAAAGAACCCAATGCACTGAAATTCCACTAATAACTAATATACAAAAAAGAAGAATAGATACAGGGTATCAAACCTATAGAGTTTTTGCTTCAAAGAAATAGAAATATCATGAAATAGAAATATCATCATATAGAGTCAGGGAATGGAATAGAGTCAGCGAATGAAGCATATTCATTAACAACTCCATTTACAGATCAAAAATGAAAAAAAAGAAAGCATTGCCTTCTTTACTATATCTTGTATTTATCGTACTTTTGCCTTGGGGGGTCTCTTCCTCATTTAACAAATGTCTGGAACTTTGGATTAAGAATTGGTGGAATACCAGGCAATCCGAAACTCTCTTAACTGATATTCAAGAGAAAAGGATTCTAGAAAGATTCATAGAATTAGAAGAACTTTCTCTCTTGGACGAGATGATAAAAGGGAAACTAAAGACACATGTACAAAAACCTCCTACAGGAATACACAAGGAAATAATACAATGGGTCAAAATAAATAATGAGGATCATCTCCATACCATTTTGCATTTCTCGACAAATATAATCTGTTTGGCTATTCTAAGTGGTTCTTTTTTTCTGGGTAAAGAGGAACTTGTCATTTTGAATTCTTGGGTTCAGGAATTCTTCTATAATTTAAATGACTCAATAAAAGCTTTTTTTATTCTTTTAGTTACTGATTTTTTTGTTGGATTTCACTCCACCCGTGGTTGGGAACTAGTAATTCGTTGGGTCTACAACGATTTTGGATGGGCTCCTAACGAGCTTATTTTCACTATTTTTGTTTGTAGTTTTCCAGTAATTCTAGATACATGTTTGAAATTTTGGGTCTTTTTTTGTTTAAATCGTCTATCTCCTTCGCTTGTAGTCATTTATCATTCAATTAGTGAAGCATAAATTCATTTGATCTCCCGATATTAATATTAATCAAATTAGCAAGCATCTTTTTTTAGAAAGAAAGCCCTTTTCCATTTTAGCAAAATTCTTTCTATTTATACCTACTTTAAGGTATTCATCATTGCAGTACAACTGTTGCAGTAGAATGACAACAGATTCGTGTATAGGGAACTAGATTAGCTTAGCTACCTATCTAATTTATTGTAGAAATTCTGGGATCTGCGATTGGACATGGAAAATAGAAATACTTTTTCTTGGGTAAAGGAACAGATAACTCGATCGATTTCTGTATCGATCATGATATACGTAATAACTCGGACATCTATTTCAAATGCATATCCCATTTTTGCGCAGCAGGGTTATGAAAACCCACGAGAAGCAACTGGACGAATTGTATGTGCCAATTGCCATTTAGCTAGCAAGCCCGTCGATATTGAAGTTCCCCAAGCTGTGCTTCCCGATACTGTATTTGAAGCAGTTCTTCGAATTCCTTATGATATGCAATTGAAACAAGTTCTTGCTAATGGAAAAAAGGGAGGGTTGAATGTAGGTGCTGTTCTTATTTTGCCCGAGGGATTCGAATTAGCGCCGCCCGATCGTATTTCCCCTGAGTTAAAAGAAAAGATAGGAAATCTTGCTTTTCAGAGTTATCGTCCCGATAAAAAAAACATTCTTGTGATAGGCCCTGTTCCCGGTAAGAAATATAGTGAAATTGTCTTTCCCATTCTTTCCCCTGATCCTGCTACGAAGAAAGATGCTCATTTCTTAAAATATCCCATATATGTAGGGGGAAACCGAGGAAGAGGACAGATCTATCCTGATGGTAGCAAGAGTAACAATACAGTCTATAATGCTACGTCAACAGGTATAGTAAGAAAAATACTACGTAAAGAAAAGGGGGGGTATGAAATATCCATAGTTGATGCATCAGATGGACGCCAAGTGATTGATATTATACCTCCCGGACCAGAACTTCTTGTTTCAGAGGGGGAATCCATCAAGCTTGATCAACCATTAACAAGCAATCCTAATGTGGGAGGTTTTGGTCAGGGGGACGCAGAAATCGTGCTTCAGGATCCATTACGTGTCCAAGGCCTTTTGTTCTTCTTCGCATCCGTTATTTTGGCACAAGTTTTTTTGGTTCTCAAAAAGAAACAGTTTGAAAAGGTTCAATTGTACGAAATGAATTTCTAGGTCCCGGGATTTCTTACCATCAAGTTGGTAAAAAGCCTCGATTTATTGGCAATTGCTAGAATTATCTATGATCTATTTTGGAAATCCTTTTTTTGTTTAGACTGCTTTTTGTTTATGAGATGTCTGGAATTCCTTATTTATATCCCATGCAAAAGAAGAGAATCCAAGGCAAAGGCGAGAACAATCAAATTAAAATTTCTTCTTTTTCGGAGGGATTGCAGGTCTTCTTAATCGTCTATTCGGCACAAGAAAAAGCCTTTTTCTTGTGCCGATTCTTCTTGTATCAAAATAAGAATCCTTTTTCTTCCTAATTCGTCAAAGATTACTATTTCTTCTTTATTCGGGTCTGTCTCTTGGACCTCTTTTTCTTTTGCTTAGGTTTAGCCGAGGTAGTGGACAAACAGAGGGGAAGAAAATATGGCGGGGGAAAAATTTCTTGTGATTGTGAGCAAATTGCTTGGCTTGTTTAATTAAGTTCAACTTCAAATTTACAGAAATTTTGCAAAAAAAAAGTAAACTCTTCCATTGAAGGTTTTTTTATTTTTAGGCTAGTTGAATAGTTTTGATTAAGGTTTTATTAGTTTATTACTCGAAACTAAATCAAGGATTTTCAGGATACTTCCTTCGTGGAATAAGATATTGGATCCTCGAGTGATCTCTTTTTCTTGTTGCTTCATAAGAGTGAATCGAATAGATTCAATTCGCGTTATAAGAGTAAAATAAAAATTCCGCGGGTCCTTTCCGCTCTAATCAGATAAAGGGGGGTAAGGACCCGCTAAGCTCCTACTTTTTCATGTTTACAATCTGGTCCCTCCGATTACTATAGAGATGAACCCAATCCAGAATATGAACCATAAAAGAAAACACCTACTAAACCAATCACAGCAATACCAGCTACAGTACCTATCAGCCAAAGAGGAATTCTTCCAGTAGTATCGGCCATTTCCCCTACTTTCCTCCACATTTTATCAATTGGTCATGCTAGAGACAAAAACAGTCATGGGTAGTTATAAGGATGGTATCCTTCCAAATGGGATAAGAGAATTCTTATTAGTCTCTTTCTTTCTCTCAATTGAAGAAGTAATTGGAAAATAAAACAGCAAGTACAAAAATGAGTAATAAACCCCAGTATAGACTGGTACGATTCAATTCAACATTTTGTTCATTCGGGTTTGATTGTGTCATAGTTCTATAGTTGGAATTTGTTTTATCGTTGGATGAACTGCATTGCTGATATTGATCCCAAGAAAAAAACAGTAGGTACAGCTAGTCCGTGAATAGCCAGCCATCGCACTGTAAAAATAGGATAGGTTCGATCTATGGTCATTGAGGGCCTCCTAAAAGGATCTACTAAATTCATCGAGTTGTTCTAAAGAATCAAAACGGTCGGTTATTAACGGAATTCCTTGTCGGCTTTCCGTGAAATACTCGTTTGGCCTAGGACTTCCAAACACGTCATAAGCTAAACCCGTACTGACAAATAACCAACCCGCAATGAATAGGGAAGGTATAGTAATGCTATGAATAACCCAGTATCGAATACTGGTAATAATATCAGCAAAAGAACGTTCTCCCGTGCTTCCAGACATGCTGAACTCCCAAAATTTTTGTACATTCAAAAAAGGAATTGATTCCGTAAAAGATGGGATCGACCAGTAAATAGAAAATTACTGATATTTCATCCTTGTGAGATTGTCAATTTTGTACCAAAGGTGTATTTTGAGTATACCGAATTAGTATAGCTATCCTTCCTATGGCACAGCAATCTGGTTTTGCCTGGTTCCGAAACATAATTACTTTTTTATTTTTTTTTTGTCTATAGGTAAGCTATATGTTATTCAAGGCATCAATAGAAAACCCCATTTTTGTAGGTTCTACTTACTTTTCATTGGCTTCGGAATAATAGAGTAATTCGGAATAGCAGCCAAAATCTTGGGAAAATCTAAGTTAATGATCAATAGGTTTGGATAAATAATTTAGGAAGGATATTCTCATACTGACACAATACAAGGACAAGTATATGTGAAATCTATCCTTTCATAATTCGTAATTCATCCTTGTATTGTTTGTTGGATTAGGTCTAACTTTCTTGACCAAACTGCGAGCGCGGAACTTTACGAGATGAAATAGGGAAAGACAGAAGATAGAATAGAACTTAAAAGGATAATTGAAGTGACTCGTCTTCGAATCTACTTTGGTTGGAGTTCGAAAAAGGAATAAAAATAAAGTAAATTCAAGGAAGAGCTTTCTTTTTTTTTTTTTTTTAACAGCCCCTTGGCAGGTCGTGGAATGCTTTTGTTCTCCTCTTATTCCATATGGAATACAATCAGTTAAAATAAGAAGGAATAGGGGAATATTCGATCGTTCACTCCAAAAAGAGGGTCCTATTGAAAAAGAAATTATCCAAAATAGAAAGAAGTTTTTTTTTTCAAATTCAATTGTTTATTTATCTCTTATTCAAAAATTTCCCTGAAAATTGAATTTCTTTTTTTCATTCAATGGGGTTAGATGATCTAGTTCTTAATATTATTACTTTACTCAATTGACAAATTCCACAACAAATCTCTTGATTCGGAATTAGGGACTCATGTATCATCTGATGAATCCACTTTCTTTTACACTTCTGTATCTTACTCTATCTTGTTTTTTAGTATTATCTAAAATAACTGATGAATTATGAATTTTCCATAACTTAGGTAAATGCTTTACCAACATATGTAGTGTAGTAAAAAAAAATAAATGGAATTTAACTCTTTCATGCTTACTTTAACTAGTTATTTTGGTTTTCTACTGGCTGCTTTAACTATAACCCCAGCTCTATTTATTGGCTTGAACAAGATACGCCTTATTTGAATTGACTGAATAATTATAATTCAGAAAAGAAAAATCTTTCTTTGGGATTCCTGGCATTCTACGACTCTTTTCCAGACTAATTAGGAATTCTTTTCTTGGTCATTGAGATTCGTGGATAATTTAGAGTACTATTTAGGGATAGATCGTACCTCTTTTTTTATCCCCTCGAACAAATCGAAATGATTGAAGTTTTTCTATTTGGAATCGTCTTAGGCCTAATTCCTATTACTTTAGCGGGATTATTCGTGACTGCGTATTTGCAATACAGGCGTGGGGATCAGTTGGATCTTTGATTGAGTCATTTTTTTTTTTTGATTGACCTCCTCCAGACCAGAGAGGAGGTCAAATTGAAATTGGAGTTACAATTCAATTTTGTTAAGTTATTTTACTCTGCTTCGACATAAAATAGATGGAATCACGCTCTGTAGGATTTGAACCTACGACATCGGGTTTTGGAGACCCGCGTTCTACCGAACTGAACTAAGAGCGCTTTCATTCATTCAAAAAGAAAATCTTTTTCTATTCCTAATGTATCTCACGTACGTATAGTCTCCACAAATTCAAGTTATACCCACTTTACTTTAATTGATCTCGTCGCTACTGCCTATAAAGAAGAAAGAAGTAATAGGTAGGGATGACAGGATTTGAACCTGTGACATTTTGTACCCAAAACAAACGCGCTACCAAGCTGCGCTACATCCCTTTTCCAAATTAAATTGTTGTACAATGCCATTGTACACAATTCCTGTCTTCTTTTCCACATCATAATTTTCTTCTTCTTTCTTTCTCTATCTATATATAGAACCCTCGTGTCATTTCTTCTTTTTGGTCTCATATAATTAAGGAATTATATACATATAAAATCCAATATAATTTCGCCTATAAAAGAAGGATTACTTTTCCTTGGTAATATATAGGAAGAAGGGGTCATCTTTTTCTTTTTTAGGGATAGGAAAATTTCGTCGATATGGTTCATTTTATATATAGCATAACAATCTTGGGCAAGAGTTTATGATCATATATGTATTCCAACAAGGAAGGAGGATTTTCAATGCGGGATATAAAAACATATCTCTCTGTAGCACCCGTGCTAAGTACTCTATGGTTTGGTGCTTTAGCAGGTTTATTGATAGAAATTAATCGTTTATTCCCAGATGCTTTGTCATTCCCTTTTTTTTAATTCTAGTTATTGCTATGGGAGGGATAGATTTCTTCGTGATATGACAAAATTTGATCCTTTTCAATCTTTTTTTAGTATCGGAAGGAAAAAGAAAGAAAAGATGGATTGGGTTGAACCTCAGAGTCATTAAAAATTTGGTAAACCCCATTTTTGAAAATAGAAATTCAATTTAAAGGGGTACCCAAGCTAAATAAGGCCTCAGAAATCAGAGCATAGAAAAGGCGGGGCTGGCTAATTAAATGAAAGGATTTCGAACCAAAATCTTTGCTAATTCGACAAGGATTGTATTCTTTAATTATTTCTCTATTTTTTATTACTTAATTAAAGAATAAAAAAAAATTATTCTAATGAATTTTATTCTTCTTCTTCGGATTCAAAATAGAAGAATAAAAGAATAAGTAGAAGAATTAAGTTAAGTCAATCCAAAAAGAAAAGGAGGTTCATGGCCAAGGGAAAAGATGTTAGAATCAGAGTTATTTTGGAATGCATCAGTTGTGTTCGAAAAGGTGCCAATGAGGAATCGACGGGGATTTCTAGATATAGTACTCAAAAGAATCGCCACAATACACCCGGACAATTAGAATTCAAAAAATTTTGTCGTTATTGTCGCAAGCATACGACTCATCACGAAATAAAGAAATAGGAACATCGTGTGTTTGATCTTTCCAAACAACAGAAAGAGTAAGAACTTCATATTTAATATATAAAGAAAACATAGTATAGAATACAAAATACAAATCAACTCATCTGATTTCCGGTAGATATTATTTCATATGTATAGAGGGTATTCATATACTATAATATGAATCAAATAAGATATGGATCAAAGAAAAACTACTTCTTCTGGATCCTAAATTAATAAAATAAAGAAGTGAATTTTCAAATTTTCAAATTTTAAATAAGGAATAAATCATGTATACATCTAAACAACCTTTTCTTAAATCTAAGCAACCCTTTAGTAAATCCAAGCAAACTTTTAATAAATCCAAGCAACCCTTTCGTAAATCCAAGCAAACTTTTCGTAAATTCAAGCAACCTTTTCGTAAATCTAAACAACCTTTTCGTAGGCGTCCCCGGATTGGCCCGGGAGATCGAATTGATTATAGAAACATGAGTTTAATTAATAGATTTATTAGTGAACAAGGAAAAATATTATCGAGACGAATAAATAGATTAACCTTGAAACAACAACGATTAATTACTCTTGCTATAAAACAGGCTCGTATTTTATCTTTCTTACCGTTTCGTAACTATGAGAACGAAAAGCAATTTCAAGCCCAGTCAATTTCAATAATTACAGGTTCTAGACCCAGAAAAAATAGACATATTCCTCAATTAACGCAAAAGTACAATTCCAATCGAAACTTAAGAAACAACAACCAAAATTTAAGAAACAACAACCGGAACTTAAGTTCCGATTGTTGATGTTTTATTCGAATTCGAAAGGGCCAGACCTATATATATTATAAAGAAAGTAATCCAGCTCGTTGATTCCTACCACTTAATCTTAATTTATTGTATCTTCCCGGAGTTCCCTCTCCGGGAATTCATCTTTTATTATTCCAGTATATTACTTTATTTATACCTTTAATTGATGATCTTTATTTTATTGGAAATCGTGTAAAGATTATTTGGATTTGATACAGCTACTTGTGCAAGCATTTTACGATTAAGAATCAATTTCTTCTTGTACAGGTTGTGTATTAATTTACTATAACTATCGAATACTTTATATACCCGCGTTGCTGCGTTTATCCGAGTGATCCACAAACGACGAAAATCCCTCTTTTGCCTACCTCTATCTCGATGAGAGGAAACAAAAGCTCTTTTTACCTGTTGGGTAATCATTCGATTAAGTCTTAAATGAGCCCCTCTAAAGTTTGAGGCAAATGAACGCATTTTTGTTCGTCGTCTCCGGGCTATATATCCTCGCGGAACTCTGGTCATTGAATCAAATTAACCTTAATGAATAACTAATGATTTCTCTTCTTTTAGCCACCCTTTTTCTCATTAATAACAAAACTAATTATTCCGATATATAAAATATTAATTCCAATGGCTTTTGCTATAGTAACCTTCCCAACCACGATTTTTTATTCCACTCCGTTCAGTTATTTCTATACGAAATAACAAATTCATTCTAATAATACTAAAAAAAATAGTGGGTTCCATCGTTTCTATGGTTCCCTTTTAAACGGTGAGGCCCTCTCTATACACCGGAGCCCTTTCTTTCATCAAAAGGTATTGCGAACTTGTATAGTCCACATTCTTTGGCTCTACCTATCCATTATAGAGTAAATAGCTCTTTTCACAATAAGAGTTATCCATACAGTGACGGTATTTAATTATGAAAGTTGGCTAAGTAGCTGACCCTGTTAGTCCGTTCTTTTAAGATAAAGGAGCATAAGCCTTTTTCTTTTTATTACTATTTCCTCCGCTTAATGGATAACCATTTGCTACCAATGGGAGAATTGCTTCTTATTTCCAATTTAGATAATTGGATTTGCACCAAAGGAAACCATAAATTCCATATACCATAGAAATCTAGGATAGAGAAGCTATATCCTATTCATTGGTACTAATCATGGATACTTCAATTTTTTTTATATTTGTTTGAAGTCATGATCTGAACGAGTCGCACATACACCCTAGCACATGTTCCTCGACGCTGAGGGCATCCTTTAAGCGCGGCCGTTTTTCGAGCATTTCGTATTGGCTGTCTTGCGTTTCTAATAAGTTGTTTAACCGTCGGCATGTTGTATGTATATAGAAAAAAATGGATTGGTTTAGATCCATCTTAACCTGATGATTGCTCATCATGAAGTCTTTCTATTTTCTATTAAATCGAGGAAAACACGAATTTAGCTGTGAAATAACTTTACAAGAAATCCGGACACTACCAATCCTTAAACATTTCTGGAAACCACACTGGATCAGTATCGCAGTGCTTGTCAATCATTTCATCCCCTACAATATCGACAAGTCCATAAGCTTTG
>NW_028259644.1:0-22500 GCF_056163025.1 Triticum urartu | reverse complement strand
CAGGGCCTATCCGAAAGAGAATCCAGTACCTCTTGGTCCTGAATATCAGAATAGGACGAACGAACCGGCCTCCGCGGATATCTTTGCTTCGGAACAAAACCCTGCAATCAAATAGATTGTCCCAAGGGCGCCATATTCTAGGAGCCCAAGTTATGCTATTGAAAATTCGTTCCTCTAGCAGTTCCGGTTTGAGCATTCCGTTCCCTTTTTCAAACTCCACTTCTTTTCATATAGCAATCCCTGATCAAAGAGAGAACAATATCCATTTCAAAACATTTCTAACAGATTCCTTAGTTCGGACCGACGAAGTAATGTCACTCGACTATTATCAACCTGACTGCAATCTTTTTCTGTCGGTAAGGATTGCACCAGAGCACCTTCTACTTCTAATAGGCCATGAACTATAGATAGAGAAGAATCATTCTGAGCGAGTACATAAGAAGCGATCCACTTTTTTTCATCGGTTCCAGGGGAAGACCAAAGATCTTGCGCGGCAGGTCCGCCAGAAAAACTCAAAAGAGAAAGAAGTCTCGTTAATCTCTTCATGCTCGTTCCAAGTTCGAAGTACCTTTTGGCCAAAGAAAAACCCGCTTCCTGACACGATTGCCTCTTTATCTTTATATAGATAGATTCTATGGGGTTATTACTTAGTAAGTCTATTTTGTACAAGAGCCCCTCCTATCTGATAGAAAAGGGTCCCATGATCCCGAGCCGATCTTACCTTGGCTCGCAAACCCCAAGTTTGTCTATGAAGAGCTAATCTAATTGTATTTTTTTCTAGAATGGATTTCTTATGTGGAATACTAATGGATAGGGCTTCGTTGCTAAGTGCTACAAGATCTAGTGCACTGGAACTCGTGGTTATGGACCCGAATCCTTTAGTATGGAACATTGTCTTTTCCAAGTAAAAACCCCTAGTATATGAAAGAATGAAAAGGTGCTTTCGTTCTTGTGGAATAAGAAGCCCTCGTACCTTAATGAAAGGAAAATCGTAATTTTTCGTTAGGTATTTGACCAAATAGGATCGTCCAGTTCCTACAGAACCTATCACTAAAATACCCGATAGGGCTAAGCGGAACGAAAAGGGTTTTCCATGAGATGGTAAATGAAAACGATTAGTCCCACACGAGGTTTGGGAATAAGTGATTGTCTGATAATGAGCAAGGAATATACGTCTTTCTGCTAAAGAGGATCTATTAAACTCATAATTCATTAGATCCTTGTTATCAATGCCAACTAGGTATCATAAGTAAATGGATCCCGGTTGTTCAATCCTTTGATAACCAAGGTCATTCTTTGCTAAAGAGAAATGATCACTATGAGTCAGACTCAATAGAATTGGATCCATTCCAAATAGCGAGAATTAGGATTCTTGATCCCTCTCAATCTCTCTTTCAATTCGAGGATCCAGAGAGGTGTTTTCATAGTCATCTCCGAATATTTGCCATCTCGGAATATTTTCGATTTCATTTTTCTATGATATGTCTTTCTATATGAAAATTGGTTATTTACGATGTACGATGATCCCTGTTAAGCATCCATGGCTGAATGGTTAAAGCGCCCAACTCATAATTGGTAAATTTGCGGGTTCAATTCCTGCTGGATGCACACGAACGGGAACATTCCATAAGTCTATTGGAACTGGCTCTCTATCCATGGAATCTCATCCATCATCCATACATAACGAATTGGTATGGTATATTCATACCATAACATAAGAACAATAAGAACTCGAATTCTTATCGATACTGGAACTCAGAGCATAGGAGGGAAAGTCGATTTATGGATGGAATCAAATACGCAGTATTTACAGAAAAAAGTCTTCGTTTATTGGGAAAGAATCAATATACTTTTAATGTCGAATCGGGATTCACTAAGACAGAAATAAAGCATTGGGTCGAACTCTTCTTTGGTGTTAAGGTGGTAGCTGTGAATAGCCATCGACTACCTGGAAAAGGTAGAAGAATAGGACCTATTCTGGGCCATACAATGCATTACAGACGTATGATCATTACCCTTCAACCGGGTTATTCTATTCCACTTCTAGATAGAGAAAAAAACTAAAGGAGAATACTTAATAATACGGCGAAACATTTATACAAAACACCTATCCCGAGCACACGCAAGGGAACCGTAGACAGGCAAGTGAAATCCAATCCACGAAATAATTTGATCCATGGACGGCACCGTTGTGGTAAAGGTCGTAATTCCAGAGGAATCATTACCGCAAGGCATAGAGGGGGAGGTCATAAGCGCCTATACCGTAAAATAGATTTTCGACGGAATCAAAAAGACATATCTGGTAGAATCGTAACCATAGAATACGACCCTAATCGAAATGCATACATTTGTCTCATACACTATGGGGATGGTGAGAAGAGATATATTTTACATCCCAGAGGGGCTATAATTGGAGATACTATTGTTTCTGGTACAAAAGTTCCTATATCAATGGGAAATGCCCTACCTTTGAGTGCGGTTTGAACTATTGATTTACGTAATTGGAAGTAACCAATTAGGTTTACGACGAAACCTAGAAATCGATCACTGATCCAATTTGACTACCTCTACGGGATAGACCTCAACAGAAAACTGTTGAGTAACGGCAGCAAGTGATTGAGTTCAGTAGTTCCTCATAGAAAATTATTGGCTCTAGAGATATGGTACATATGGAGAAGACAAAATTGTTTGAAGCACGCACAGAACCGGAAGCGCCCCTTGTTTCAAAGAGAGGAGGACGGGTTATTCACATTTAATTTGATGGTCAGAGGCAAATTGAAAGCTAAGCAGTGGTAATTAAGACCCCCGGGGGAAAATAGGGATGTCTCCTACGTTACCCATAATATGTGGAAGTATCGACGTAATTTCATAGAGTCATTCGATCTGAATGCTACATGAAGAACATAAGCCAGATGACGGAACGCAGAGACCTAGGATGTAGAAGATCATAACATGAGCGATTCGGCAGATTTGGATTCCTTTCCTATATATCCACTCATGTGGTACTTCATCATATGATTCATATAAGATCCATCTGTCTAGAGATCGTCATATACATCTAGAAAGCCGTATGCTTTGGAAGAAGCTTGTACAGTTTGGGAAGGGGTTTTTTGAGAGAAAAGAAGAATCTACTTCAACCGATATGCCCTTAGGCACGGCCATGCATAACATAGAAATCACACGTGGAAGGGGTGGGCAATTAGCTAGAGCAGCAGGTGCTGTAGCGAAACTCATTGCAAAAGAGGGTAAATCGGCCACTTTAAGATTACCATCTGGGGAGGTCCGTTTAGTATCCCAAAACTGCTTAGCAACAGTCGGACAAGTGGGTAATGTTGGGGTGAACCAAAAAAGTTTGGGTAGAGCCGGATCTAAGTGTTGGCTAGGTAAACGCCCCGTAGTAAGAGGGGTAGTTATGAACCCTGTGGACCACCCCCATGGGGGCGGTGAAGGGAAAGCTCCCATTGGTAGAAAAAAACCCACAACCCCTTGGGGTTATCCTGCGCTTGGAAGAAGAACTAGGAAAAGGAAAAAATATAGCGATAGTTTTATTCTTCGTCGCCGTAAGTAAATACGTAACTAGGAATATGGAAAATTGCATTTTTGGAATTTGCAATAATGCGATGGGCGAACGACGGGAATTGAACCCGCGCATGGTGGATTCACAATCCACTGCCTTGATCCACTTGGCTACATCCGCCCCTTATCCAGCTAAAGGATTTTTTTCTTTTTTCCATTGATCATTATTCTATTTATTCTGACCTCCGTACTTCGATCGAGATATTGGACATAGAATGCCACTCTTTAAAAAGGAAAAAAGGAGTAATCAGCTGTGACACGAAAAAAAACGAATCCTTTTGTAGCTCATCATTTATTGGCAAAGATAGAAAAGGTCAATATGAAGGAGGAGAAAGAAACAATAGTAACGTGGTCCCGGGCATCTAGCATTCTACCCACAATGGTTGGCCATACAATCGCGATTCATAATGGAAAGGAACATATACCTATTTACATAACAAATCCTATGGTAGGTCGCAAATTGGGGGAATTCGTGCCTACTCGGCATTTCACGAGTTATGAAAATGCAAGAAAGGATACTAAATCTCGTCGTTAACTGAATTCTGAATAGAAAGATTAAGAAGAAAAAAAGATTCAAAATAAAGACAGAAATACCCAATATCTTGCTAGAACAAGATATTGGGTATTTCTGTCTTCAAAAATTCTTATATGTTAGCAGAAAAACCTTATCCATTAATAGATGGAACTTCAACAGCAGCTAAGTCTAGAGGGAAGTTGTGAGCATTACGTTCGTGCATTACTTCCATACCAAGGTTAGCACGGTTGATGATATCAGCCCAAGTATTAATAACGCGACCTTGACTATCAACTACAGATTGGTTGAAATTGAAACCATTTAGGTTGAAAGCCATAGTACTAATACCTAAAGCAGTGAACCAGATTCCTACTACAGGCCAAGCAGCCAAGAAGAAGTGTAAAGAACGAGAGTTGTTGAAACTAGCATATTGGAAGATTAATCGGCCAAAATAACCATGAGCAGCCACAATATTATAAGTTTCTTCCTCTTGACCAAATTTGTAACCCTCATTAGCGGATTCATTTTCAGTAGTTTCCCTGATCAAACTAGAGGTTACCAAGGAACCATGCATAGCACTGAATAGGGAACCGCCGAATACACCAGCTACACCTAACATGTGGAATGGATGCATAAGGATGTTGTGCTCTGCCTGGAATACAATCATAAAGTTGAAAGTACCAGAGATTCCTAAAGGCATACCATCAGAAAAGCTTCCTTGACCAATAGGGTAAATCAAGAAAACAGCAGTAGCAGCTGCAACAGGAGCTGAATATGCAACAGCAATCCAAGGACGCATACCCAGACGGAAACTAAGTTCCCACTCACGACCCATATAACAAGCTACACCAAGTAAGAAGTGTAGAACAATTAGCTCATAAGGACCACCATTGTATAACCACTCATCAACAGATGCAGCTTCCCAAATTGGGTAAAAGTGCAATCCGATCGCCGCAGAAGTAGGGATAATAGCACCAGAGATAATATTGTTTCCATAAAGTAAAGAACCAGAAACAGGCTCACGAATACCATCAATATCTACTGGAGGGGCAGCGATGAAGGCGATAATAAATACAGAAGTTGCGGTCAATAAGGTAGGGATCATCAAAACACCGAACCATCCGATGTAAAGACGATTTTCAGTGCTAGTTATCCAGTTGCAGAAGCGACCCCACAGGCTTGTACTTTCGCGTCTCTCTAAAATTGCAGTCATGGTAAGATCTTGGTTTATTCAAATTGCAAGGACTCCCAAGCACACGTATTAACTAGAATATAGATAATAGAAGGCTTGTTATTTAACAGTATAACATAGACTATATACCAATGTCAACCAAGTCAGCCCAAAGATTAGCTATCCATATAACTAAATTAACCAAACCAATAATTTTGTATTTGTAAATGAAGTGAGTCAAAGTGAAAAACTTTGATGGGTCTTTTCTATATGGGTTGCCCGGGACTCGAACCCGGAACTAGTCGGATGGAGTAGATAATTCTTCCTTGTTACAATAGAGAAAAATCCCTCCCCAAATCGTGCTTGCATTTTTCATTGCACACGACTTTCCCTATGTAGAAATAGCCAATTTCTATTCCAAAGAGGAAGTTCTACTAATTTTTTTAATTAGTAAGTTGATTCACCTACTCTTTATTATAATAAAAAGAACATTTCAGAATGAAAAATAGAAAAGTTTTTTCTTGATCATTTATCAACCCTTTCCTGTTTCTTAATTTCGTCTAATGATTAATTAAGAGGGTTGACCAGGTCATTGATACGTATAATATCCAAATACCAAATACGCTCAGTGTGTGATCCACAGAAAGAAAAAAGAGTTGTTTTGGTGAACATCAAAGAAAAAACTTGCTCTTCTTCCATAAAAAATTCTTCTAAAAATGCCGAACCCAATCGTTGCATAAAAGTTCGTACCGTGCTTTTATGTTTACGAGCTAAAGTTCTAGCACATGAAAGTCGAAGTATATACTTTAGTCGATACAAAGTCCGTTTTTTCGAAGATCCACTATGATAATGAAAAAGATTTCTACATATCCGACCAAATCGATCAAGAATATCCCAATCTGATAAATCTGTCCAAATGGGTTTACTAATAGGATGCCCCGATCCAGTACAAAATTGAGCTTTTGATAAGTATCCTATGAGGAGAGTAGCGGGGACTATGGTATCGAATTTTTTCATTCGAGTATCTATTAGAAATGAATTCTCCAGCATTTGATTCCTTACTAACAAAGAACTTTTTTGTACACTTGAAAGGTACCCCATAAAATCGAAGCAAGAGTTTGCTAATTGGTTTATATGGATTCTTCGCGGCTGAGTCCAAAAACAGAAATAATATTGCCAGAAATTGATAAGGTAGCATTTCCATTTCTTCTTCAAAAAAAAAGTGCCTTTTGATGCAAGAATTGCCTTTCCTTGATATCGAACATAATGCATAAGAGGATCCATAAAGAACCATAGGGTTTTCCGAGAAAAACCAGGGTACATTATCCCAAAATGTTCCATCTTCCTAGAAAAGTGGATTCGTTCCAGAAAAGTTCCAGAAGATGCTAATGGTAAGCAAGAAGATTGTTTACGAAGAAACAACAAAAAAAATTCATATTCTGATACATAAGAGTTATATAGGAATTGAAATAGTCTTTTATTTTCTTTTTGAAAAAAAAAAATGGATTTCATTGAAGTAATAAAACTATTCCAATTCGAATAATAGTTGAGAAAGAATCGCAATAAATGCAAAGATGGAACATCTTGGATACGGTATTGAAGGAGTTGAACCAGGATTTCCAAATGGATAGGATAGGGTATTTCTATATGTGATAGATAATCCAAATGCAAAAATTTGTCTTCTAAAAAGGGAAATATTGAATGAATAGAGCGTAAATTCTGAAACTTTGGTATTTCTTTTTCTTTCAGACAAAAAAATTCCCGTAGCGAGAATGGGATTTCCACAACGATCGCAAACCCTTCAGATAGAATCTGAGAATAAAACTCAGAATAAAAATAATTTTTGTAATCCAATAATCGATCTTGGTTAGGATGATTAACCGAGTTATCCAAAAAATTCTGCTGATACATTCGAATAATTAAACGTTTCACAAGTAGTGAACTAAATTTCTTGTTATTACAACTAACAACTATTTCCACAGGTTCAGAACCATTTAATCCATAATGGTGGGCAAATGCATAAATATATTCCTGAAAGAGAAGTGGGTAGACAAAGTATTGTTGACGAGATTTATGTTTTTCTGAATACCCTTCGAATTTTTCCATTTGTATTTCTACTTGAATCAGAGAGAAGAAGCATTTCTCGGTTTATCGAATGATGATACATAGTGCAATATGGTCAGAACAGGGTGTTGCATTTTTAATACAAACCCTGGAAAGAAAGGGAGTCTAATCCACAGATCTTTTTCTGCTCCTTTTCTACCCAATTAGTTTATGTTTGTTCTAATTAAAAAAAAAGAACAGAACAAGTTTTTTATTTTTGCAGGCCAATCGCTCTTTTGACTTTGGAATACAGCCTCTTTATCAATATACTGCTTCTTTTACACATTCAATCCATAACATCCCTTATTCAATCCATAATCAAGAATAATTAGGATTTCTAAAAAAAAAAAGAAAAAATAAAGGGTCCACTCATAGGAAAACCCAACCTTTCCCCGCATCCGGCACTAATCTATTTTTAACGTCTAATTAGAGCGGGGAATCATTCCAATTAGGAAGTTCAGCTCGTTGCTTTTTATTTTACCAGAATTGGAGCCAGGCTCTATCCATTTATTCATTAGACCCAGAAAATCGTAATTTTGGATTCCATTCAAAAAAGATTGATTTTATTACGACATGCTATTTTTTCCATTCATTACCTTTGAGGATCAGTCGTGGTCTTCTAGACTCTACCAAGAGTCTGGACGAATTTGTTGTTTCATCCAAATGTGTAAAAGATCATAGTCGCACTTAAAAGCCGAGTACTCTACCATTGAGTTAGCAACCCAGATAAAAAAAGGATCTTAGATACGATCGAAATCCAAAAATCAATGGAATTACACCGCGCGCTTCTGTCAAAACATTGAACTAGCAAGACATCAAAAGATTTTTTTTATCGACCATGAAAAACACTCAAATGCCAAAACGAACAGGTCCGGTGAAATTCCACTAAAGTAAAGTTAAAAAAAGAGCGACCCTAATCACGATGGCCAAATTCTCCTTATTTTTAGCGATTTTTATTAACAAAAAATATATATTATAAAAAATATATATTATATTGTATGAGAATACATGCAAGAGGAACACCCTTATCATTTGAGCGAAGTGTAGGCGGAAAAATTGAATATGGAGTGAGGATAAAGAGACCCATCTATCTACAAATTCTATTTGTTCAATAGACCTTTGTCAATGGAAATACAATGGTAAGAAAACAAATTAGATAGAAAAAGTAAATAAAATAGGGGCTTATGTTGGATTGGCACGATATAATATAAATCCAAATAGGATTAAAAAAGAGGTAAATTGTGTCTAAATAATTAGACAACTAGGAATACTAATAATCTTCTCCTATCCTATTTTTTGATTCATTTAGTTCTTCAATTAACTCAAAGTTCTTTCTTTTTCTTTAAAGAATTCTGCCTTCCTTAAAATATCATAAACAGTTCTTGTTGGTTGAGCACCCTTTTCAAGGAAATAGAGAATAGCTGGAACATTTAAACAAGTTTGATTCTTTATCGGATCATAAAAACCTACTTTTTGAAGATCTCTTCCTTCTCTTCGAGATCGAACATCAATTGCAACGATTCGATAGACAGCTTATTGGGATAGATGTAGATAAACAACGCCCCCCCCTAGAAACGTATATGAGGTTTTCTCCTCATACGGCTCGAGAAAATGATTCGAATTTCTGTCGATAATAATAGAAATTAGACTATGACGTGCATTAATTTCCTTACAGAAAAAACAAATTTCATTTATACTCATGACTCAAGTGGGCTAATTTTGCCTGACAAACTTCGAAGGCAAAATCCTTCCAAAATTTTTGAGTCGTCTTTAAACTCTTTTCTTTGTCTCATTTCGAACGAATTGACTTTTATTCCTTATTCTAATCCAACTCTGTTGTTGAGACAATTGAAAATTGTGTTTACTTGTTCTGGAATCCTTTATCTTTGATTTGTGAAATCCTTGGGTTTAGACATTACTTCGGGAATTCCTATTTTTTTCTTTCAAAAGAGTAGCAACATACCCTTTTTTCTTATTTCCTTCGATAAAGCATTTATCTCTTCTATAGAAATCTAATAAGAGGGATTGATTCTGATATACTTTTATTGGACTTTCTTCTTATTTTAACCTTTCGATTTATTTCTATATTAAGGATAGACTGACAAAGTTGGCCTAATTTATTAGTTTTCACTAACCCTAGATTCTTTCCCTTGATAAAAAAAATTCTGTCCTCTCGAGCTCCATCGTGTACTATGTTACTTAAACCCAGCGCAAATTTGGTTCGGAACGAATAGAACAGGCTATGTCGAGCCAAGAGCATTTTCATTACTATGGAAAATGATGGATAGCAAAATCCACAATCGATCATGTCCTTCAAGTCGCACGTTGCTTTCTACCACATCGTTTTAAACGAAGTTTTACCATAACAAACATTCCTCTTTTCATTGCAAAGTGGTATAGAGAATTGATCCAATATGGATGGAATCATGAATAGTCATTGGTTTAGTTTTTTTATACTAATTAAAACTTGCTATCTATGGAGCAATATGGATAAAAGAAAGTAAGTATTTATCCGGGAAGCCTCCGCCAAGATCCAATTTATTTAAACCCATATTAAAATTCTATCATATGAATGAAACATAGTTTGAAAAAGACGACTAAACAAGTTTGCTTAAAACTTATTTATTCTTAAATTTCCACCCTCAACGGATGGCTCGAGATGATCAATCTTGAAGTGAGAAAAGAAGGATTGACTCTTCCTCAATAAATAAACTATCAACCTCCAAAAAAGTTTAATTAATTTAATTACTAGAATTAGAATTCTAGTAGTAATATATTTTTTCAGTACCAAAAACAATTAACTATAATAACTAAATAAACTATTCCAATGAAAAGATTGAAAGTTTTTGGTAGTTATAGAATTCTCGTACTTCTTCAACTCGAATACCAAAAGGAAGAAAAAAATATGACTAAGTGATTTTATAGTAGAGGCATATCCTGAATGTGCTTGATAGATCCCATTTTTTCATGAAAATAAAGATAGTCAATTTGACTGGACTTAAGACTTTATTATGTTTTCTGAGAAAGAATAAGATATCATTATTCTCTTTAATAAACTTTTGTCTCGTACGGAATACTATATGATTTCACCGTTTGTTTCATCAGAAACAATCTGGGACGGAAGGATTCGAACCTCCGAGTAACGGGACCAAAACCCGCTGCCTTACCACTTGGCCACGCCCCATTTCGGGTTTTATGCGACACTAATAAACACTAGTATGTTTATTTGTTATTCGTCAATACCATTTCAATTACATAAAAAAGGAGGGATATTCTCTTGCTAGTATTCTACACATGCGGATAATATAGAATCAAAAAAATGCATTGATCATTACATGGAATTCTATTAAGATATTATATGAAAGTCGAATTTATTCCACTCTCATTTGAGAGTGCGAATACAAGGAGGTATTTTGTGTTTGGGAAAGTCCGAAGAAAAAAGATTTTGAATCTGCCTTTTCCTTCTTTCCCTTAAAAAAATAACTCAAGAAAAATCCAATTATTTACTCTACAAGAATGAAATGCTTGTTATGCCTAATATACTTAGTTTAACCTGTATCTGTTTTAATTCTGTTCTTTATCCTACTAGTTTTTTCTTTGCCAAATTACCCGAAGCTTATGCTATTTTCAATCCAATCGTGGATATTATGCCTGTTATACCTCTATTCTTTTTTCTATTAGCCTTTGTTTGGCAAGCTGCTGTAAGTTTTCGATGAAATCTTTAGTACTCTGTATGCCAAATTGAATGATGTGTTCATTCCAAAAAAATTTTAAAATGGGTAAAAGCCGAGAAGTTTTATATTTTTATATTATGAACCTTCGATTCTAAAATTTAAATTCTTCTACATTGAATGGGTAGCTACAGCAATAAATTTGGATCAGCCTTTCTACTCCCCTGCACCTAGGTTGAGCAGGTACCTAAAGGTACCTACACAATACCTAACCACCTAACCCTATTTTTGCTATTGATAAGAGTGCTTATTATAAAAGAATTCTTGCAATTTTTTTCAAGAATTCTTTTTTGCATTTTTAGGTATAAAAAAAAACCATCCTAGTGGATCCGTGTGGTAAGGAAAAACTGGTAATCTATTCCTTAAAAAAAAATCTTGGAGATTATGTAATGCTTACTCTCAAACTTTTTGTTTATACAGTAGTGATATTCTTTGTTTCACTCTTTATCTTTGGATTCTTATCTAATGACCCAGGACGGAATCCTGGACGCGAGGAGTAAAAATTCAGTTTTTTTTTTTCTTATTGGATTTGTTTCGTACATTTATCTATGAGAAAATCCGGGGGTCAGAATTCTTTCCAATTCGAAAGTCCCAAATGATCCAAGGGAGCGGAAAGAGAGGGATTCGAACCCTCGGTACAAAAAAATTGTACAACGGATTAGCAATCCGCCGCTTTAGTCCACTCAGCCATCTCTCCACGTTCCAAAGCGAAAGGTTTCCGTGATATGATATAGGCAAGAAATAAGAAATAACGGTTGCAAAAAACCCCTTTTTTTTCTTTCAAAAGTCTATAAAAATTATATTGCCAATTCCATTTTAATTATATTCTTTTTTCTTAATGTTAATAAAAAAAGAAGAAAATTCTTGTTTTTTCTTTCTAAAAATCGATATTGGCCGAGAGACAATCAAATAGATTTTCTCTTTAGCGGGCATTTCCATATAGGACTTGTTATAATTATAATAAAACAAGCAGGTTATATAAAAAAAACGCTTTTTTTGTCGATTATTTATCAAGAAAGCAAAAAGGGTTCTTATCAAATCCACCATAAAATTGGAAAGAAGCATAAAGTAAGTAGACCTGACTCCTTTAATGATGCCTCTATCCGCTATTCTGATATATAAATTCGATGTAGATGAAATTGTATAAGCGAATTTTTTTTATTTCCTTAGACTTAGACCGCGCAAGACAAGAATTTTTCGCTATTTACGATTTCATATTCTTGTTACTAGATGTTCTATAGGAATAAGAAGAAATCGCAACTCCTTTGCGCTACACATAAAATTGGATTTCGAAGGTCCATTTTTTTTTTTCAGAATCCTCTATTATTTTAGTTCTTCCACCCATGCAATAGAGAGGGAATGGGAAAAGAAGGGTTACTTTTATTTGCATTTTTCCCTTAAAAGATAGACTTTGAAATAGGAGTCTTGGAATAATGCTGAATTCAAAGGTTTATTTCTTTCTATAGTATAAGAAAAACAATTTATTTCTATTTCTATAGTATAAGAAAAACAAATAAATAGTATAAGAAAAACAAATCGAATCAAATTCATGGATTTACCACGACCTCGGTTGTGACTGTGACTCCATAGATAAAAATGGGAAATTTCTCTCTTCGAGACCATTGAAAAAGGGCATTGAACGAGAAAGAAATCGTCCACAGATAATAAAACTATCATATGCCTTGGAAAGTGATATGAGGTGCTCGGAAATGGTTGAAGTAATTGAATAGGAGGATCACTATGACTATAGCCCTTGGTAGAATTCCTAAAGAAGAAAATGATCTATTTGATACTATGGATGACTGGTTACGAAGGGACCGTTTCGTTTTTGTAGGATGGTCTGGCCTATTGCTCTTTCCTTGTGCTTATTTCGCTTTAGGGGGTTGGTTTACAGGGACAACTTTTGTAACTTCTTGGTATACCCATGGATTGGCTAGTTCCTATTTGGAAGGTTGTAATTTCTTAACCGCAGCAGTTTCTACCCCTGCCAATAGTTTAGCACACTCTTTGTTGCTACTATGGGGGCCCGAAGCACAAGGAGATTTTACTCGTTGGTGTCAATTAGGCGGTCTATGGACTTTTGTAGCTCTCCACGGGGCTTTTGCACTAATAGGTTTCATGTTACGCCAATTTGAACTTGCTCGGTCTGTTCAATTGCGGCCTTATAATGCAATCTCATTCTCTGGTCCAATTGCTGTTTTTGTTTCTGTATTCCTTATTTATCCACTGGGGCAATCTGGTTGGTTCTTTGCGCCGAGTTTTGGCGTAGCAGCGATATTTCGATTCATCCTTTTCTTCCAAGGATTTCATAATTGGACGTTGAACCCATTTCATATGATGGGAGTTGCCGGAGTATTAGGTGCGGCTCTGCTATGCGCTATTCATGGAGCGACCGTAGAAAACACTCTATTTGAGGACGGTGATGGTGCAAATACCTTCCGTGCTTTTAACCCAACTCAAGCTGAAGAAACTTATTCAATGGTCACTGCTAACCGCTTTTGGTCCCAAATCTTTGGTGTTGCTTTTTCCAATAAACGTTGGTTACATTTCTTTATGCTATTTGTACCCGTCACCGGTTTATGGATGAGTGCTATTGGCGTAGTTGGCTTGGCTCTGAACTTACGTGCCTATGACTTTGTTTCCCAGGAAATCCGTGCAGCGGAAGATCCTGAATTTGAGACTTTCTACACCAAAAATATTCTTTTAAACGAGGGTATTCGTGCGTGGATGGCAGCTCAGGATCAGCCTCATGAAAATCTTATATTCCCTGAGGAGGTTCTACCACGTGGAAACGCTCTTTAATGGAACTTTCGTTTTAGCTGGTCGTGACCAAGAAACCACCGGCTTTGCTTGGTGGGCTGGGAATGCCAGACTTATCAATTTGTCCGGTAAACTGCTTGGAGCTCATGTAGCTCATGCCGGATTAATCGTATTCTGGGCCGGAGCAATGAACCTATTTGAAGTGGCCCATTTCGTACCAGAAAAGCCCATGTATGAACAAGGGTTGATTTTACTTCCACACTTAGCTACTCTAGGTTGGGGAGTAGGGCCAGGGGGGGAAGTTCTAGATACTTTTCCGTACTTTGTATCTGGCGTACTTCACCTAATTTCCTCCGCAGTCTTAGGCTTCGGTGGCATTTATCACGCGCTTCTGGGACCCGAGACTCTTGAGGAATCTTTTCCATTCTTTGGTTATGTCTGGAAAGATAGAAATAAAATGACTACAATTTTGGGTATTCACTTAATTTTGTTAGGTCTAGGTGCTTTTCTTCTAGTACTCAAGGCTCTTTATTTTGGCGGTGTATATGATACCTGGGCCCCTGGGGGGGGAGATGTAAGAAAAATTACCAATTTGACCCTTAGTCCCAGTGTTATATTTGGTTATTTACTAAAATCTCCTTTTGGTGGAGAAGGGTGGATTGTTAGTGTAGATGATTTAGAAGATATAATTGGTGGGCATGTATGGTTGGGTTTTATTTGTGTATTTGGCGGAATTTGGCATATTTTAACCAAACCCTTCGCATGGGCTCGCCGTGCATTTGTATGGTCTGGAGAAGCTTACTTGTCTTATAGTTTAGCTGCTTTATCTGTCTTTGGTTTTATCGCTTGTTGTTTTGTATGGTTCAATAATACAGCTTATCCGAGTGAGTTTTATGGACCCACCGGGCCAGAAGCTTCTCAAGCTCAAGCATTTACTTTTCTAGTTAGAGACCAGCGTCTTGGAGCTAATGTGGGATCCGCTCAAGGACCCACAGGTTTAGGTAAATATCTAATGCGTTCCCCAACTGGGGAGGTTATCTTTGGAGGGGAAACTATGCGTTTTTGGGACCTTCGTGCTCCATGGTTAGAACCTCTAAGGGGCCCCAACGGTTTGGACTTGAGTAGGTTGAAAAAAGACATACAACCTTGGCAAGAACGACGCTCAGCAGAATATATGACCCACGCTCCTTTAGGCTCTTTAAATTCCGTGGGTGGCGTAGCTACCGAGATCAATGCAGTTAATTATGTCTCTCCTAGAAGTTGGTTATCAACTTCTCATTTTGTTCTAGGATTCTTCTTTTTTGTGGGCCATTTATGGCATGCAGGAAGAGCCCGAGCTGCTGCAGCAGGTTTTGAAAAGGGAATCGATCGTGATTTGGAACCTGTTCTTTACATGAACCCTCTTAACTAAGATTTTCTTATTTATACCTGTTCTACTTTTTTTCTGTTCTGGCTCGGTTATTCCATCTAGCCGAGCCATTCATTCCTTTTTATGAAAGAAAGATAAGGGACAGAAAAAAAAAATAAATAAAAATGAAAGAAACAAACGTATTCAATAAGCAAAAGGAGAGAGAGGGATTCGAACCCTCGATAGTTCCTAGAACTATACCGGTTTTCAAGACCGGAGCTATCAACCACTCAGCCATCTCTCCACAGCCTAATCCTTATTTTACTCCTACAAATAGAACATAGCCATATAAAAAATAAAAAGATTTATTAGCCTCTAGAAAGATATCAGATACAAGTTCCTTTTCGATATATCTCTGTATACTGTATACACGGATACAGGATCCGCTATACCCGCTTGTGAAATAAAGAGTAAATAATCTCTTCTCACCCCCATATCCAAATAAAAAAGCGGTTTAAGTAATAAATTTGAATTAAAGAGAAGAATCAATGGATTCATGATTAAACCCCTCCTACTTCTTGTATTTTTTTACAATTTTGGTTTAAGTGAGGGATCAAATATGTAGTCAACTTTATTTGATGGTAGCTTGGAGGATTAGAAATATGACTATTGCTTTCCAATTAGCTGTTTTTGCATTAATTGCGACTTCCTCAGTCTTAGTAATTAGTGTACCCCTTGTATTTGCTTCTCCTGATGGTTGGTCAAATAATAAAAATGTTGTATTTTCCGGTACATCATTATGGATTGGACTAGTCTTTCTCGTAGCTATTCTGAATTCTCTCATTTCTTAAATGAAATTTGGTTAATATTTATTAACCCCATAAAAAAGAAATAATAAAGGCCATTTCTTCTAAAAAATTAGAATAGTGAGACGTATTAAAACGCAATTTGCGTTCCGAATTGCTAGCTCTTCTCTTTCAGTATTATGAAATTCCATTCCCATTAGAATATTCATTGACAGATAATAAAAAAAGGAAAACTCTAATATAATAGAAAATGAAATGAAACGGTCGACCCAGACATAGAAGGTCGACCCAGGCGGATATACGCTATAAAATATATACCGTAGCGAGCGTAGTTCAATGGTAAAATATCTCCTTGCCAAGGAGAAGATACGGGTTCGATTCCCGCCGCTCGCCCGCTTAATTTATCAAAGTACTATGATAAAAAGTTTAGTCTAGTTAACTGTTTAACTACTTATATTAAATTAAGTATTAATTAGGTGTTAGTCTAGTGCCGTATCCCTTACTATCTTACCCTTCCTTTGCATCCCACTCAAAAAAAGAGGGCGCTCCAGAGGCAGAAATAGAACTCGCCAACAGAGCTCCAAAAATTGGGTATTAACTGAGACAAACAACGGGCAAACTTTTTTTAAAGGGAAGGGAGAGGTAGACTGTCCCTTTCGTTTCATTTTTATTTTCTGCAGGGTAGGGAGAGGCCTTGCGCCTTCTTTTTT
This sequence comes from Triticum urartu, assembly GCF_056163025.1. Lineage (NCBI taxonomy): Eukaryota > Viridiplantae > Streptophyta > Magnoliopsida > Poales > Poaceae > Triticum > Triticum urartu. The sequence goes on along the minus strand of NW_028259644.1, from coordinate 5,781 downwards.
TGAAGGCAAGTGACTTCGCAAACTGCTCAATTTTGCCCTCTAGGGCCGGGAACTAATGAATAAAAAAGGGTTGGATACGCCCCTCTACCATACATATCTAGAGAAATAGAATAGTCCTTTTATACAGACTGCTAAGTGCGGAGACGGGAATCGAACCCGTGACCTCAAGGTTATGAGCCTCGTGAGCTACCAAACTGCTCTACTCCGCTCTGGAGTACCAGAAACTGGTGGACAAAAAAGGCTTGAATACAAGCCTCTAACATGTCTAGACAAATAGAATACTCCTTTTATACAGAATGGAGCGGGTAGCGGGAATCGAACCCGCATCGTTAGCTTGGAAGGCTAGGGGTTATAGTCGACGTTGGTTGATTATTTTTAACGTCTCTAATTCAAAACCGAACATGAAATTTTGATTTCATTCGGCTCCTTTATGGATATTCTCACCACTTAACATCTATGTCAGCTTTTCTATTTGAATGGAACCAAAGCTCTCCGCTTTCTAGATGATCCTTATAGAGTAGGAGATAGAAATTCTATCTAAATTCATCTAATCTACTTACTTCGTTCCCTAATTTCATTCAAGAGATCCTGAGGAAAAGAATTGGGTTTCCACCGAGCTGAAACAATATGCGGATGGTTCTAGTAAACCAAAACTATCGTTTTTTAGCTATTTGGCTTCCTTATTCCTTATTTTAAGAAGATTTAGTTACGATTGGAAATCAACTTTTTTGTATCTTCATCCATAGATCCTTTACTCATATTTTCAAAATTGGAATACTTAATCCAATGCAAAATTATGCTTCGCGACTCTGTACTCATAATCCTATTTTTATTTTGGATGCAATTTAAATTAGTCTTTGGATACAAATCGCCAGAATGTATATTCTTCCTCAATATGCTATTGAGAGGAAAAGGATTTAATCCTTTATAAGAACTAAAGTTTTCATCGGAATATAAAAATAAAAAACTTAAGGATGCCTTAAGTATATCATTTCAAATTCAGTTATTAATAGAACGAATCACACTTTTACCACTAAACTATACCCGCTACATTGTAGATTATGGTATAAATGGTACCCTTTGTCAAGGATAGCCATTTGACAAGAAGGCTAATTCCCCCTTATTGAATCAGATGGAGAAGGTTCATGACACTGAGCCGTTGGTACTTCTACTTCGATCGCTCGCCTTTACTTTAGGATTTAGATAGCCCCTCTGGTCTGTAAAAAAAATCTTTTCTTACCATGCTAATAGCGCCTGAACCAAATGTATTTATTTTGATTAGGATCCTATTCTACGGTTACGACTACAATAATAATTATTTACTTTGCAAGGACGTAAGTGTGTCAGACTGCTAAATTGTTTTATTATTCCTACAATATAAACTAGGGGATATAGGGGGTAACACTGTCCCTATAAATTCCTTTTTTCCTTTTCTTTTTTGTCCAGAATTGAACAAAAAAGAAATTATGGAAGATGTTTTCTTCCCCCATTAAGTCCGAGCCATAGAGTAAGAGTGAGATGAGTTTTCCAAATTCATCATAGACTTTCCCTATGGCTTGATAGAAGTAAGCAGCAAAGAGTCGTAACTTAAAGAAAAAAACGGACAGGGCCGACAGATTTACCTGATGTAAAGAAGATCCTAAAAGTCTCTGATTAGTCGACTCTCTCCATTTAACACTTTCCTCTCTCTCCTTTTTTCCACTGACTCAATTCTAGTTTATTAGATTCTTGTTTAAAAGAATGCAAAAAGTTCAATAGAACTAAGAACACATAAAAAATAGCATAGAGGATCAAGGCCATTACCAAAAGTTCCTCCCAAGGATCCTATATCCTATTGGGTATCTGTTCCCCGCCTTTTCCCGCTAGGATCGGAAATCTTATATTTTCCATATCCATATACCGTTGAATCCTTGGGGTTCCAGAATCCGCCTATTTTACTAGTCTTCGGAAACGGAAAACCCTGAACCAAGAAGAGTTGGATATGTTATGTAGGGTATGTTTTTTTTTATTAATTTTATTTTGAGCTCTCAAGATATCGATATATACATATACAATCTCTACATAATGTCTCTCTCTCTATCTCTATATATTATATATATAATATGTACATTATGCAGTAGACCCATAATGGGAAATCCAAGTGGCTAATTTTTGAATTAAATAAAAAGCCCTTTTAACTCAGTGGTAGAGTAATGCCATGGTAAGGCATAAGTCATCGGTTCAAATCCGATAAAGGGCTTTTTAAATTAGTGGTAGAGTAATCTCGTGCTAAGACGTAAGTCGTTGGTTCGAATCTGATAGAGTACTTTTCTACTAAATTGATTCACTTTTTTTCTTTGTTTTTGAAACTTTCTCTATATTTTTAGAGAATTTTATGACTTAGTGCGGGATGGATGCATTTTTGGTATGAACACTAAATGAAGCACGGAGAATTAATCTATAACGATCAACTAAAAAAAATCCTAGATGAAAACATAACAGAAAAGTTGGAAAAACTCTTTGCTTTGGATCTATTTATACTTTTCGAGTATATTGACAATTCCAAAAAACTGCTCATACTATGATTATAGTATAATCACGAGCGGTTGTATATGGCCCTATCGTCTAGTGATGCCCCTATCGTCTAGTGGTTCAGGACATCTCTCTTTCAAGGAGGCAGCGGGGATTCGACTTCCCCTGGGGGTAGGGAGTATTATGAAAGGAGGTTAATCATAGATTAGCAAAAACCCTAGAATAAATTCTTCCTGGGTCGATGCCCGAGTGGTTAATGGGGACGGACTGTAAATTCGTTGACAATGTCTACGCTGGTTCAAATCCAGCTCGGCCCAAACCAAAAATCTAGGGCTTCGTGAGTATGAACTAAATCCTTTTGTTTTTCTTCCATAAAATAAAATGTCTGATCTATAGAAATAAAAGATAAAGAAAAAAGGGAAATTTTTTTTTCTAATCCATATCTCTCTCATTCCTTTCTTACAAACAAAAGAGTTTTTCTTATTGAAGGCTGGATTATTATCCATTTTTAGTGATAAAAAATCACGACATACTAGTTATGTCACTCTCACTATACCCACGTATAATATAATATGTGGGTATGTAGTATATGATTCGTCTATTTCTTAGAGTACGAAAGACGAATCGAATCTTCTTATGGTTCTATTTAAGAATGGGTATGCCATACACCCCGCGGGGATTGTAGTTCAATTGGTCAGAGCACCGCCCTGTCAAGGCGGAAGCTGCGGGTTCGAGCCCCGTCAGTCCCGAACTAGGGTTCAATGAATGGAGAAATTGATATTTCCTTTTTCCATGAAAAAAAGGGGCAGGGAGCAAGATCAAATACCCACAGGGCACCCTTACTTCACTTTTTTATTTTGCATCTCTCATTAAAGAGGGAGGGAGGGCATATAGGAATTTTTTTTTCACTACTCCCAATCGATAAAGAAAGACACACATACGATATGTGGATTAGTAGAATTTAGGATATTATATTACTCTATCTTTCTTTATGATGATACCATCCTCATCTTAATTTCCTATTCCACTCTTATGGAATAGAGTACCGGTATTTTACCGGAATCCATACATAAATCGTATTCCCTTTTTATTTCAGACCTCTTTTCCCCATCTCACTTCTACTGCTTATTTGGATGTCTATGTGACCCATAGAAAGTGAAAGTTGGTCATATAATACATACATAATTGTATGTATAACTATAAGAAAAAGGAAGGGAAATTGTATAAGATTAAGAAAGTATAAGATTAAGAAAGCTCGTGGGTTAGAGATATAGAAAAGAAAAAGTAGAAAAGGATTAAAAAAGAGGGAATTCCTAATCCAATCAAAAAACCCATTTTGGTCTTAGTGTGGATAGAGGATCTTCCTATGTTATACTATATAACTCTCATCCGTGAAATATAACTCTCATCCATGAATTGATTTGATAGATCCGATATTCATAATATTGAATTGATTCAGTATTATCAGAATGCAAGCCCTACCCTTGAATTTACAAGATACCCCTTTTTCCTCTCCATGGGATTACATCCCGAGTTATTGTGAAAATAAAAAATAAAGAGGTTATGGAAGTCAATATTCTCGCATTTATTGCTACTGCACTGTTCATTCTAGTTCCTACTTCTTTTTTACTTATTATTTATGTAAAAACAGTCAGCCAAAATAATTAATTGGAATTCCAATTAATCATTGAAGAAATTAAAAAGGGATTAAATAAAAAAAATCCAAGTCTTAAATGAAAGGATCTGGTTGGAATCTTAAAGTGTGGTAGAAAGAACTACATATAGTTTTTTCTACGACACTTTAGATTCTTTCTATTATATTATCTTTGAATCTACATAGAATAGATTAGTAGATTGAAATAGTTAAGTAGTCTAATTCAATTTCTTTTTTCATTGCATCCACTTAATTTCAATCAGGTCAAAATAAAAAAATCTAAGACAATTCTTGACCAAAGAATCCATGGAAGGAAAGAAAAATAATATGAAGAATAGACTATAGTAAAAAGTAAAAGGAAATGGAAAATGTGTGATATGCCGTGAATAGTTCCGTGGAAGAAAGTCTAATTTTCTTATGTATAGAACTTTTTTTAACCATTCGTCATTTCTAGTAGAAATTCTGAATTGGTATAATGGCTCTTTCTTACATTACAACTTACAATACAAGAGTTTCTTACAGGAGTGAAACAAAACTAAAGAAAAAGATTAAAGAATAACGTTTGACAAAATGATTAATGCAAAATGATCCATTAAAGAAAAGAATTGATACAACAATTTGATTACTTAATCAATTAGTAGTATCCCTAGAGTCCACTCCTTCCCCATACTACTAGTGAAAGAGAAAATGTAAAGACTACCATTAAAGCAGCCCAAGCGAGACTTACTATATCCATCTAAATTATGTCTCCTATTTCTATGAAGGGATTATTCTACTATTGATCAATAATCATAGTGGAATCAAGGGTACAGAGTCAAAAAGGGATTCCGCCCTAAGGCCATGGATCAATCAGTTCAAGGAATTTACTCCTAACAAATTCTTATAGGAATTCTGGTAGAATTAGAGAGCATTAAAAATACGAGATACTATAGCCCTTTTTTCCTTAAAAAAGAAAGAGTACGGGAATGATGTCCTGAATAGAAGAAGCGGGAATAGGAAGATTTTTTATTCCTTTTGTTACTCTTTTTTTTTTTTTTAAGCAAAGGACGCCCGAATATACCATAAAATTATCGATAGATAAATATTTATTGGATACCTACCTTACCTAATGTTTATTTTTGACCTAAACCCTGCAGCCTTGCTTTGTATCATTCTATGAAAGAATGAAGAGATTTTATCCATAATACAACTCCTAAATTGATTTTTGATCGACCTATTTAATCTGATTCTCGTTAGAATTAAGTAGTCCTTACTTTAGTGTATGTAGGTAACATAAGATGTACGATAAAAAAATGTATAATAATTAGTAAGTCTTGATATTCTTTCGTGGAGTCCCTTCTTGAATCTTAGATTGAAAAAAAAAAAGAATGCCCCTTAGGGACCTTTCTTTGGATACCAAGATTTCTGACATCTTATCCTCGTATTTTAAAATTATCAAATCGAATCTCAATTAAGAACCAATTCAAATTCATATAATAAAAGAATAAGGAAACACTACCTCACCCCTATTGATAACCATTTTGGCCACTACCGTCAAAACAAACCCTAACCCTAGTTTGAGGATAGAACTATGGTATGGTTTCTCTAAACCCAGTATCGGCAGGCCCAGTTACTCT
>NW_028259643.1:0-32223 GCF_056163025.1 Triticum urartu | reverse complement strand
AAATGCTGCTTCCTTTCTATACGCTAATTCTTGCTTTGAAGAGATGTTCCAGACAAGGCATTCTTAAGTCCCACCTCACCTATATCCAACTTGAGGTATTCCATTGTTTCTAGTATAATAAGCAGGTTTAAGCCATGGAAGACATGAGTCACTAAAGTGCTGTTAACTAGATCGCGAAAGATGTGCCAAAGAGGTTTTCCAGCACATGGAATAGCACTCGCAGGGGCATCCTGTCAGTCGCCAGGCCATGCACATTTGAAAGAATTCCCACACACAATGGGAGCCGTTTCAACCATTTCTGCTCTACGTTGCAAACTAGGGGGCATAAGCTACCAAACCCCTGGCTAAGAATCTATATCATACCGAGCAATCATTCCGTCTTCTTGAGAAGAAAGAACGCATGAATCCTCGCTTTGAGCTCACCTACGAGTGCACCTAACAAGGTTTTCCAGACCTAATAAACGTTCATTGCAAAGAAATGTTGACCTCTGATTTAGAGAGGATCAACCACAGTTTGAGAAAAGAAAAGTGCACACCGGCATTATGCCTCGTAAAGCTACCCCCATTCATAGCTTTATTCACTGTCTGCTCGAATAGCTTCATTTCAATGTTAGGATGACCCGCAAGGTCGTCTAAAATAGCTTCCACCTATCTAGTTTCCATGTGGCACGCCAACCACAATCACTTCATCCCTTGGCTTCTTTATCATAGCTGCCTACCTCTTCAGATCAAGGATCAAAGACTACAGGAGCTCAAAGTTATTGTCGCACACTTCCATCTAGGAGATGCATGTTAAGCTATCCCTTGGATTATAGCCTAGGAGATCGATTGGCAGGCCTTGTTCTATGAAAAGAGTATCCTTATGGTTTAGGAACCCCAACATCTATTGAAAAGTATGATGCACCCCTCGGTTTACCAACATTTCCATTCAATCTCATTTAGATTCTATTAACTAACAAGCCGGGATCCAATTCCATTTCAACCGCTGAGGTCATTAACGAACTAGAAAAGAGCTAAGGAACTATTTCCAGATACCTAATCGGGTGCTGAACGAACTACTACTTCAATATGTCATTGCAATTTCAAATGGGTTTCGATGGCACTCAAGCAGCCTCACTACTTCGATCTCAGTAACCTAATGATCTCCCCAAACCAACTCATTCTCGGAAGGAGACATGGCCAAGGGTGAACAAGATATGATGGCTGAGAATCTCTATTCCTACAAAATAACATGATTCACATGCTCAATACCCAGGACGGTGGTTCCTCCCGCCTGGCAGGTCTAAGAATACAACCCCTACGACACAGTTGAAACCAATTGTCTCTCACTTCAAAGATGGACCCTCTGTTCCTTTGAAATGCCTTTGATACATCAATTCTGCACTTTTGAAAGTGAAGATCTAGGTCCAAGAGGAATGAAATGAGCATACCAGGAGTTGTCTATTCACATGTCATATGAAGAATACTTATTTTCAGAGAGTGCCTCCAGGTTCTCTAGTAGCTATATCAAACCACAACTCTGTACTAGCCAAGAGGCTTCGGTACTAACCAACACACCAGGATTCAAAGATGCAAAAAGAAAAAGGAAGATAATACCACTGCTGTAGATGCACGCCCTTCTCTTAGTTGAGAAGAACACAGGTAAGAAAGTCTAGAAAGTTCTGAGACTGGGGTAGGTGAATCCATTGACCTTGACGTAGGGCTTTCCCCTCCACCCGATGGTGATTGACTTACTGAAGACCGGCCCTAAGCCATTAATGAATTGAGCCTGGTGAACCATTGATATAGCACTCTGCGGGGCGAAGGCTATGCTTATCACGATAGTTTACAGAAGCTCTTTCCTGACCTGGAATAGACGAATCCTAACAAGATTCTAGACATACGCGGGATGAAACAACATCTACTCGAATTTCATTCACAAAGCCATCAAGGCGGCGCTCAAGAGAGGTTGTTGTCTACCTAATGCCATCCCTTCGATCAGATTGTAATGGCAGTAGCCCCGGTTTCACGGGTTTCGATACCCCTGCAATGTGCAAGAACATCCTCGAAAACGTCTGATGTGACTTCACCTGAAAGTGCATCTGGAACCGCTCCCAGTGCTGATTTAGATGCTGTAGGAACGAACAAAGATTGTGGTGCTGAAACAAACGGACAACAGGATCTGTCCTCTATTGGCGTTTGATAGCTCATTGCTACCTCGCCGGAGGGATGGGGAGATAGACTCTGACCCAGATCTCGCTATAGCCGCCAACGGATCAATTCATTAAGGGCACACCCAGGCAGGGAAGAATTCTCAATTAGTTCATTGAGTTTAGGAAAGGATGCCAGTTTGGAACAGTTGGTGGAGCATGGTGAAACGCGCTCATTTGGAGTGGCTGAAACAGAAACGTACTCGAGAGCTACTCGTCTTCCTAAAAGCTCTAGCAATGCAAGACCTGTCCTAATGCAATAAATACCGGTGCTCTCGAACTCAATCAGCACAGGTACAGGGCCAGGTGCTTCTCCAGCTCTTGGTACCGTCTCTTGTGCCCCACCTGTATAGCTAGGGTTAAGTAACCCATTCAGGAGAAGATAAGAGAAACACCATCTGGTAAGGTTGGATCTATAAAACAACGTTGGTTGACAGAGCTATCTTGACATTATAGGTGGGGTCTTTGGATAGCAGGTATGCTGTGTCAGAGAGCATTGGTGAGATTATCCATCTTATAACCCCCGTTAGACCGACAGATGATAGATTCCCTTCCAAGCCATTGAAACCTCGCTTTTCTTATCTAAATACAGGCGTTAGAATACGTTTTTTGATTGAATAGGTTCTATCTGCTTCCCTTCATTATCCGTGTGCTTGTGAATTTATTAGAATCCATTTCAGTAGGACAACAGGGCTCTCGCCTAGCTGATTCTAAAGTGGAAGCAATTCAGGTATCAGCAGATACGGGTACTAATTCACATTTCTGTCGCTACCCCGTGGTATTGGAGCTTGTAGTGATAAGGATTTTTTTAATAGATAGTTTGTTTTATCCTTGAAGTAAGAGCACTGAGAATAGCTTAGCTTTCCAGCCGAAAGAAAGCATAGAGAACCATCAAACAAATACTGGATGGAGAATGCACTCTTCGTTGCCCAAAGGAAGACGGAGGGAAATGGCCCTTTCTCAGGATGGATTTATTGATTCATCGAGGGTTTTTGGGCTCTAAAACTAAACTTCGACTGGAAAGAATTTCAACCGAGTTTCCCCTTTTTCGTAAAGTATGTCTGAAGTATGAAGCACGTCGTCTAGAATTCAATGTTGGCATTGGTGGAAGGAATCCATCTATATATGATAAACATTTGGCTATTAGTTCATTCTCATAATTGGTTCAGGTGCCTTAAAGAATAGTGGATGGTCGATCCCAGTGTCCGTACTGATTTTAGTGCTCCGCCAAAGAAGTGCTTTGATCCAAAGAAATCAAAAGCAGTTGAGCTCTTTGTTCGAGGACGATCTCCTAATTGCTAGTCCTAATCAAGGGTGTATGCGTCCGCACTCATTGGTTGCTCCTCTACTGAAAGGCTGATCTCAGTATTAGAGATTTTCTTAGGTATTGAATGGAGTTGTGGAACCACCTCCTGTTCCTGGTGTCATGTCAAGCAAGAAAAGAAGTTTTCTTTGGAAAGATAAAAAGAGAAGAAAAAGAATATTCCTTTTTCGAAATGAAGATGTTGTTCTTCACATATTTCTTCAGGGTTGATCGAGCTTCCCGAACCTAATAGACCGGATGAGGTGGGATGAGTAGGAGATCCCAAATACTAATAATTCCATCGGGTTCTTTTTCGATAGAAGATCGTTGAGTTCTTAAAGATTAGATCTTTAGTTCTTATTTTTATTGGTTTCATTGAAATAGATCCTCCTAAGCAACCTGTGGTAACCTCCAATCCGCAAAAGAAGAAAGTAGTATAGGTGGAAGAAAAGGCAGACTTTCCTTCTTCTACTGCTTAAGGATCCATAAATTCGCAGATTGCCTGCCCTGCCAAAACTCGAATCGAAAAACGTGATGTCTGGATGCGCAATTGCTCTTATTGGTTGTTTGTCAAATTAATATTTGAGTTATTTTTATTTTTTTATGTTCATGTTCTTACTTTTGAATGTGTTCCCTGGTTTGGTTTTTGGAGCATGCCCGAATAATTTAGATAGATGAAACGTGGAAAACTGGCAACTGAAATAGAGAATGCATAAACAAACTGCTAGTAGGCACCTTGAAAGCTGCTCAGCTAATTCCCGGTGCTCTTAACTTTATGTTTATGTGAGAGTATGAATTCTTTAGGTTGTAAGGATTCTGACTTAAAAAAGTATATTCCCGTTTCTGAGGACAATGCTGATGATGGTGGAAACAATGATGATAATGGTAATGGTTATACTGAGTCTGGTAAAGATGGAGGTGATACCGGTGATGGTAATGGTTAAGATTCCGGTATAGGTACCGAGGCTCTGGTAACGGTGGACTTTCTGGTGGGGACACCCAGGATAAATTAGACGCACCTGGTAGGAAGAGGTTTATACGTAATAGGTAAAGAAGCAAGGGATGGGTTTGTTTGCAAGTATAGGTATAAGCACCGGTGTCTTAGGTTTCAAAAGAAAGGCATCTGGATAGGTTTCTGGATAGGGATTTTTAAGTTTAGGGGGAAGGGCTTAATAGGTTAAGTCAGTTTAGAAATATACATCTTGAAAGGCATTTAGTACAGTAGGTTTGCAAGGGTAAAGATATGCTTAATAGCACAGAAGGGCGCTAGCTAGGCTACTAAGTAATGCCAGTAATAGGGCTAGCACCGGTTTATGCTACTTGAACTCTAGAACTAGGGTAAAATATGCCTTGTTTTCTTTCCCTTGCTTGTGATGATTAGTTCATCAAGTCGGAAAGGTAGCTTGGGCAAGTCATTTGATACAAGAAAACTAACCGCGATCAATAATCCTCCCAGTTGTTGTGAGCCCTAAAGACCCGATCTGTAAGGAGTTGGTGTGAGGTTAGGTGCAGGAAGTTAATGCTTAACAATCGACGACTTGAAATTGATAATAAAGGTTAAGAAAGACGGAAATTTCTCTACCTATTGTAGTGTCCGAAGGTACTAGGAAAGGTGGTTAAACCAAGATAATAATGCCCATCCGATAAAACCATCCATCTCAAACAGTCAAGTGGTTGGGTACAATGGTCGTTCCTGCCCATAAAAGAGTCTTCTCTTCCCAAATAGTAAAGTGAGAGATAAAACTAGTAGCACTCTGTACCCAAGGTTAGCTCTTTTCCTTCATGCTGATGGTGTGTACACTCCACTTTTGCTATAAGTGTGAAGCCTTGACTGGCTATCTACTTGCCCTTTCTCTTTGCCCGGGAGGGGAAAAGTGAGAAGTATGAGTAAAGAAGAGGAGTTAAGATGGTTGGCTCATAGAAGGAAGGCACTTTTCATAGCTATCAGCAGACTTTCGACACCGATAAAAAGGATTCTCTTTTCACTCGTTATTTGCCCTCATAGCTTTTCTCCTTCTATTCTTTTACTTAATCAAAAGCAAGCCCATGCATGAATATACGTTCGTGAAATAGGATTACTAGGCCTAGTATAGTTGTTCAGCTAGTTTGATACTCTTCCTTCTCTCGTTTACTCAGACAGATGAGACTTTCCTTCTGCTTGGCCGCCTACTGTTCTAGCTCTCCGATGTTCCTTGCCCGTAAACTACTACTGCACTTCACTTTCCTGTCTAAATGTAACCTACCTATGTCTACCACTTCCCTGGTCTCCTTCTTTTGTTTCTGGTACTCTTTTATTGCCGTTTGAAACTGCTAATTCCACCATTCGTCCCGTCATCCCTTAGTGTGTCGTTAATGTGTATATATGAAAACCTATGGGCTAAAGTAATGCCACCCAAGGAAGAGATTCCACTCCCAATGGTATCGAACAGGCTTCTATGATGGACTGAACAGAACTTTGAGGAAACTACCTAAGAAAATGAAAAAAAAAAAAGAACAAATGACAAACTTTACGTTGCCGGTTTTAGCAAAACTTAGGGAGAAGACAGCGGAGGAAATTAGGTGAAGTACGCCAGATACAAAGTACGGAAAAGTATCTAGAACTTCCCCCCCTGGCCCTACTCCCCAACCTAGAGTAGCTAAGTGTGGAAGTAAAATAAACCCTTGTTCATACATGGGCTTTTCTGGTACGAAATGGGCCACTTCAAATAGGTTCATTGCTCCGGCCCAGAATACGATTAATCCGGCATGGGCTACGTGAGCTCCAAGTAGTTTACCGGACAAATTGATAAGTCTGGCATTCCCAGCCCACCAAGTAAAGCCGGTGGTTTCTTGGTCACGACCAGCTAAAACGAAAGTTCCATTAAAGAGCGTTTCCACGTGGTAGAACCTACTAAGGGAATATAATATTTTCATGAGGCTGATCCTGAGCTGCCATCCACGCACGAATACCCTCGTTTAAAAGAATCTTTTTTGTGTAGAAAGTATAAAATGCAGGATCTTTCGCTGCACGGATTTCCTGGGAAACGAAGTCATAGGCACGTAGGTTCAGAGCCAGGCCAACTACGCCAATAGCACTCATCCATAAACCGGTGACGGGTACAAATAGCATAAAGAAATGTAGCCAACGTTTATTAAAAAAAAGCAACACCAAAGATTTGGGACCAAAAGCGGTTAGCAGTGACCATTGAATAAGTTTCTTCAGCTTGAGTTGGGTTAAAAGCGCGGAAGGTATTTGCACCACCACCGAGAACTGACTCCACAACCGAGAAGCGTGTCAGCCTTCCTTATTCAATCAACTCTAATTTAGTACAAGTACGATCAAGAAAAGTAAGAAGTTGAACCAGAGTCACTATTATTATTAGTAGTATAGTCAGTTGTATATGTACCTGCACGAATCTTTCAAGTAAGTCATTAGCCATAAAGTCCAAATAGAGTAAGGAGTAAGTGCATCGACGTCTAAGGGTGTAGATCAGGACTCATTGATTTCAGATTCAGCTTTGAAGAAGAGATTCTTGTTCAAGATGGTTGTTTTAGGCTGAGTGTTGAAGAAGCTACGAGTTTGCAAACAAGAAGGTAGAAAGCGGAAGTATGATCAAGACAAAGTGGTAAGGATTGGGTTGACCTTGCCTTAAGCCTCCCGAGTAGCCCTTCAGTTCCCAGGTAGTGTAGAAAAAGAAGACAGTTCCCAGGTGGTGTAGAAAAAGAAGAAGCCATTGGACTACCTTCTCAGGAAAACCAGTGGCAGATCACTTGAAAACAATCACAGCGAACCCTCCCTCAAACGATCTACTTTTCATGGTAGTAGATATCCATGAAGATGCACGAGCTGTGACCGGACGATAGGGATTTGGAAAAGCTAGAGCTAGAAGAAGGTTTGAAAAGGAACATACTTTGATTGAGAGATTTTGGATAAGAGTTCATAAAAGGCGTTAGCCAGTTTCAAGGTCAGGAAGGGAAAGGAAAGAGCTGAATTGGAATGGGATAGCGATGGGGAGGTTCACGTGGCATATAGCTCCCTTTTTACAGCATACACCGATGCGCCAGGATAGAGGGATTTCATAATAGAGAGGAGGTGTCAATTTTAGGACAAAAACACGGGGAATCCTACCTTTTCCAGTTCAAAACGGGCATACGTGTTACCTTTACTCGGAACACATACATTATATATGAGAATAGGAGCTCCGTCTTTACACGGAGAAAGAGGAACGAACTACTACTTGTCGGTAACAAACCTGCGGCCTCTATGAAAATCCGACTCCCGGTAAATCGTACTTTTCCTCACTCATTCCTCTTTTGGCCTGCATTCTTTTTCCTTGGAGTACGAATATAAAAATAGATATTGAGATCCGATCACAAAAGCGGAAGCCAACCCTGTATCAATAGCTTATGAACTCTCAGCAAAGCAAGTCAGATTCCTATATTCAATTACTCGCTCTTTCTGCTCAGTTTCTTTCTTTTTGGTCCAAGCCGCGCTCGCAGCCCACTTCTACTCTACAATGAATGCCCGGATAAACCTTAATCCCGGAGCTGGTTTTTAGAAGGAATTTTAAAGAAAAAGCAGAGGTGGGGTAGAGATTGTAAAAAAGAATTGTTTAGGAAAGGGCGTCAGCCTACGATCTGTGGAATTTAATACTTTACTATCGAAGAGAAGCCTTGAGTAGCTATGAAAAGTGGATAAACGGAGGAGGACGGGAAGCAATAAGCCAAATCCGCTTTTCAAGCAGTAGGTTGTTCAGCTTCTTTTTGAAAGAATAAAATAGATAATGTTGATTGTCTTTCTTTTGGTTAAGGATGGCTATGCAGATGAGGGGGGGGGGTATTTTATTCCTTGGAGTGCCACTTATGAAACAAAACTAGATATTTCTTATTATTTTCTTAGGAGCTGAGCTCCGCATGCGGTTCGATTAAGATGCGGCAAAACCTTATCCAATCATTAGTCTTGGCGATGTCAGGGATGGAGGGAGTCATCAGTCGCACAAGTTTATTGCTAAAGCCAAGACAGGACATAATAGCTTCTAAGTAATGCCATTGTGCCCGCTTTCATCATGCCCAACTCAAAAACCATTTCTCCCTTTTTTCTTCCGCTTGACCCTCAGCTGTTATATGTTAGTTTTCTTCATTTCATGGTACGATAGAGTCTACTGTACTCGAAAAGGTGGGCTAAGGTTACATAGATTGTCTCCTTTCTTCGGGAGCGGGATGGCATCTTCGACCTCCGAAGAAGGTATTAATTAGTGGATGGGTCTCCCTCCGGGGAGCGCTTTGGCACGAGAAGTGATAGCTATGTATGGCTTTTTGGCGCCAAGATCCAAGAAGTGAAATTGGGAGCTTAGTGCCGCACAAATGGGGGTTAGTGCCGCATAAAATAGTGCTAGCCCCGTGTCCCGTCCCTGTGCATTGAGCCGTCCCGTCCCCGTGCATTCAAGTTGGAAGTGGGAATTGGTTTCGGGTTCCGCACGCGATACTAAGAAGAGTTCTTATTCAATCACATTCCTATCTATATCACTTATTAATATGGGGGTGTGCCTGCCAGTTGGACAGAATGTACGAAGGTAGTTCGCGTTCGTCAGGTTACTCGAAAGCATAAGTTAGATCAGTGCTTGCTATTAAGTAACTATTTGCAAGATCTCAGTTATTGGGCAAAGGGGGAAGTAAGAAAGTAGCACTAGGTGGGAAGAACTTTTCTTTCAAAGATCCCTTTTTTATGGATGGGTTAAATAAGAAAGTATCAACGTCCTACTAGGGCTGGCATCAACAGCAGTGGCGGATAAATCATCAATTCATGAGTGCATTTCCCGTTGGGACGGAGGGCACTGATTGATGCCCGATCCTGTCCAATTCCTCACCCCGATCAAACTATAAATCCATGTTTCCATTCCACTTCTTACTTTCACTCTCAAATTATCATATAGAAAGAGTTTCTGTTGATGTGCTGTGCTTGTTTTATAATAAAAGGTGATGGGGCCCTTATGGGGTGCAATCGAGCCTGCCCACTGTGAGGAAGGACGCTACCCTGGTAACCGCTTCGCTCTATTAAGATAAACAGGCGCATCCATTCGATTTACTAAAAACCCAGTTATCCTAGATTGATGAGCTATTAGGCTAACCATACCTATAAAGGGGGATAACCTTAAAAATATCGTAGATAGAAGGAAAGGAGAGATAGCCTCTCTCAACCTATTAAATGACTTCTTTTATCCTACCTGCTTTTTTGCATTTGATCTTCGAGAGAATGCTGTCCTTAGAAACTCGTCATGAATTGGAGTCGAACCAATGTCTCACATCGACCTATCCTACTGGTCGCTCATGACGGGAGGACCCCCATAGCGGGATCCCGGCGACCCCATCACCTTTCAGTGATGTATTTGCCATCCCAACCCTCACAGTAGCGCGCGGAAAAAGACATCATTTACTTGGCGAAGAACCTGTGGTGCATGGTGGTTTTGCGACTGACGTCACCCCCTGATTCTCCTTCTTTTTCAGAGAGGTGCTAGCCTTACTATTGGCAAACCTCTCCTCTAAGAATAAGAAAAGAGATAGAAAAAGAAAAAGCAACTGAAACCCTTCCATCCATCTTGAGATGGGAGCGAGTTCAGGAAAATGACTTAAAACGGTGGATAGTAATGAGAAGTAAATTGGTATTAATGGGTGGATTTCGCGTAGCGAACCCCACTTTTGGAATAAATACAAAAAGGTAAAAGAAGCCAGGGAATTCGAAAAAAGGAAAATAAACCAACTCGGTGGAAAGATTTGGAAATTGTTCCCGGGGTGAACAAAGATATCGAAAGCCATAATAGCCCCGAATAGAAAAATAAATAGAAATGTGATTACTACTTCCCTCACGGTTTTTGGCCGCAGCAAGCATATATAGATCTGTATGGCTCCGTATAACAAAGCCGTCAATCTTAATAGGGGACGCTCTTCGAAAAGGGAGTAGAGTGACCCAAAGTCAACAGCAGCTTTCATTAAAAGCAAGCTACCAACGGTCACAATTCCCAGAAGACGCGCCGTGCACGGCCCCTGTTTTTTTAAGACGGATGTGAAAATCAAGAAACCAAGAAGAAACCAATTAAGGAAAAATCCCCATCGTTGACCGAGATGGAGGTAATCTAACCATTGGAATATTTCCTTTCTGAAACCTGCTATCTTTCCACTTCTATCGGCTCACAACTTTTGGATCAATTCTGCGATAAGGCTGGATGGCCAAGGCGCCCTTTCGAGACTAGGACTCTCAGGTGGGTAAGATTCGGAAAACAGAAAAGCTAACCTGAATTCCTGCTTATCCCTAGGCTGCTGCTCTGTACTGCCTTCCCTCAAGTCGGTATCTTCTTCCATCATGAAAGTCGGTAAGCAATCTAGTCGGCAACAGGGAAATCAGGAACTCAAACTAATAGCTTCCTTGGTCTCTGAACAGAGCACTACACTAGATGAGGGAATCGATGGATGTGCACCTTTTAGGGGAAGAATGCCACAACCCTTCCTTCCGATACTTTGGGCCTTACAAGATTCTAGCACGTGTTGGTGCTGTTCCATATTAACACCGGGAGCTACCTTCAACTTCTCAAGTGCACCCTGTATTTTTCACGTCTCTAAGCTTCGACGTGTTGTTCCCCCGCCCACTGTCTCAGGTATCCTCTCGTTTACCATCTGAGACTGACAATCCCTCTGTCCCTATGCAAGTTTTGGTGAGTCGTTGGTATAAGTAATAAAGGGAGATCAAGTCCTGGAACAAGGCTTGATTCGCTGGTCCGAGTCGATGGCACTGGACAATACTTGGGAGGACCTCATCGACCTGAAGACTCGTTTTCCTTATGCACCGGCTTGGGGTCAAGCGCTTTCTCAAGGAAGGGGGAATGTTAGCGCTTCTACTTCGAATACTCGTGCCCCGATTACAACACAAGACGACGTCGGCCCACGAGCCAGACCCAGGAAGAATACGAAGTCCAATTTCCTCAACCGCGCACACGGATAAGACGCGAGACAGTTTCTGAGGGATAGAAGTCTTGATCGGGCCAAGCCGGCATAACAGTTAGTAGTTCGCATTACTTTCTCTTCCGAAGCGCGCACATTCGAGTTCAGTATGGATGCACTGAGCGCTTAAGACCACTCGCTGGATGATATGGTCAATCATACTCCAGAGTGGGGACAGCATAACAATAACATTCTCTCTTTAGATTCGAGATGTATTGATCGAGACGTGCCTCACTCTAGTGAGGATTTGAGCTCCCCGATAGACGTAGGGCCCGCTCGGTACGCTGTCATTGTTTAGGGGGGTTCTTAATTATAGCATGAAAGTCCGAGTTGGAGGAATGATATTGGGCTTGAGAAGTGAGCAAGGAACCTGACATAACATTCCTATGGTTCCTCTGTCCCGGTCTTGCACCACTCTCATATCCATCAATCAATTTCATAGATAGTTACTATGGTTGTTTCTTCCTCCATTCACTAAAGCAAATGGAGCCTTTCCCTCCTCGAGTCAGCAAGCCAACTCGAGCGTTTTACCCTCGTGTCACTAGCGCAACACGAGCCATTCAAAAAAAAGTCTTGGAACTGAAGAGAAATCCATCTCTATACAAACTCTTTATGTTCTTGATATTGATTGAGTTACGAGAATGAAGAAGCGTAGCACACCTTTTCTCTCAATTCAAGTTTCCATTCAATAAGTGCATCAAGTATTTCGTATAGAAAGAAAAGGAACCACTTCTCTTCTCTTAAGTATATGAAAAATAGCTTTTTGGTCCCTTTCGTCCAGAGGTTAGGACATCGTCTTTTCATGTCGAAGACACGGGTTCGATTCCCGTAAGGGATAGGTACTTATTCCCGGCCGGCGGTATCAAGAACCCGGATAGTCAGTAGGAAACTCCAATCTGCAAGCGGAACAACGAGTTTAGAAGGCACGTTCTTGAAAGAGCAGGCTGACTATGAAACTCATATAAGGCTCGCGATCGGGTGCATTGTTGACTCGGGGGCGGTTCCATAGGCGGCTACTCTAAGACGGATCAAGTTGGGCTATATATTATGGCAAGTTGACCCTACTTTCCAATTTCGTAGATAGAACAGTTCTAGTAGAAGGTTAATATAACCCGGCCTTCCTAAGAGTACTAGGTTAAAGGGGAGACCTCTAAAGCCCAGAAAGAACTATCCTATCCCTTTAGGAATCCAAAAGCGCCGTATCTGTGGATCACTGACGGCTATACCCAATGAGCAAAGTAGAAAGAGCCTAGGAAAATGCATCTTCTCCCTATTCAGTCAGCAGTTGTCCATCGACTAGTCTTACTTACCGCACCGCCCGGCGAAAAGGGATTTCTCAGTGATAGACCCACGAGAGCGTGTGTGCCAGTGACAAAAGAAGTGCGAGACGATCTGGGAAGTGAGGGATGCCCTTCCTGGGTATCACGAGCGGCGAGGCAGGTACGGCTGGAGGAAAAGCAAGGCAACAGGGTGCTAGGTTTAAGCAAGTATTGTCCGTCCGATCATTGGAATCGGCTTAGCCGAAAAAGGCAGATCTGGTTTCACTAGTAGGAAGAACACCCTTCTAAGGTGAAGGTATTCCATTTCTAAGAAGGAAGTTCTATATATTCGAACTAGAGAGAAGCTCTAAAATGGAAATCGAAAAGGAACCCCTTGTCCGTCCAGGTACTCACCCCGCCGGAACTCGCAATCAAACATAGGGTTGGCAAACTAGGAAGGCACAGAAAAGAAGGCAGTTGCGAAGGCGAGCAAGGTATTTTTGAATTTCCTCAAATTGATTCATCAATGAAGTAGTTGAATTGAAGTAAATGTGCCTACGAAAGAAGAGTTTTCGATATGGATATGCGAACAGGAAGAAAGCAAGCATATATTACTATTGCATTGGCAACGAACACCGTCAAACAAAGATAGCTGTTGAGGAGGAAGACCTGGATAGGGAGCCGGTTACGAATAAACCTGGGACTAGGAAACCCCGAACTACGAATGGAAACACTTTTTCAAGCAGGGGTAAACGGATCTGGTTAGGAAGCCGGAGATGGAAGAGAGGGTGTCGTGTCGGATCTTCAATCGGGGCAAACAACGGATGCTCGGGATAAAGCTGGACTTCGATTGGTTTTTGATGGATATGAGCTTTCCCTGAATAAGGATCCAAATATGCTTCCTAAAACAGCATGCGCAATGGTGGGGCCGAGTACATAGCATAGCGTATATCAAGTATCCAACGCCTTCCGAATAAGGAATGGAAGCCGACTTAATAAAACTACATCTTGCTGATGTAGGTGTAGACAGGTATTCTAAAAGGAGTGACAATATTGGGTGTAAGGATTCTTCTATGCAAACATTGACCACTCGTATGGTAGCCTCACAACCATCTACAAGGGAGACTTCCACCTCAACCTGAAGTTCACCCACGTGGAGCCTTTACTAGTCGGAGTGGTAAGACTACAACCGATCCTCTTCCCCAATGCCAGCGTTGTATGTACCACCTGCCTTCTACCCTAGCCGGCCCAATACCTTCTCCGCAGGGACCTCAACAGTCCACTACTTCTGCTGCACAGCCTAGTTCTTCTACACCAGCAGCTATTGCTCCTAATGATCCATCATCAATCTGCTTCACCTGTCAACCCGAAGCTGCCATTTCCAGAACGGTTTGTGAAGTCAACTGAAGACAAGCAGATTGCAAAGTTTCTGGATATGATGACAGATATGCAGATTACCACCCCCATCCTTGATGGTGTCTTACAGGTGCCGATGTATACACAGTTCTTTAAGGACCAGCTCGCAAAGAAGCGAAACATTAACGAGCCAGAACTGGTTACTCTTACTAAGGAATGTAGTGCACTCGTTCAAATAAGCTACCTCTCAACTTAGATGAGCCTGCCAGTTTCAGTATTCCATGCTTGATAGGAAGTCAAACTTTCCATGCTTTATGTGGTCTTGGGTCTACTGTGATTCCCTTCACTGTCTACGAGCCACTACCATTGGGTGATGTACGGCCGACTAGCATCACTCTCCACCTTGCTGATCAGGATCCGGCAGACATTTTGGGTGATATCCCTGCGATAGTTGGTAACTTCGCATTTCCAGTTGATTTTGTTGTCTTGGAGATGTAGGATAAGAGCTTTCCTATTATTTTTTTTTGGGGAGACCTTTTCTAGCTACTGCAGGGGCTGTCATCGATGTGAAAGATGCTAAGCTCACGCTTCAATTTGGTGAGGAGAAAGTCTCATTTGACATTAGGTATATCTTCCAACTCACCTTCCTCACTGTCCAGACCATAGTAAGCAATATGAAACGAGTCACTTAAGCCCTAGTAAAAGGCTACTCTTTGAATCCCCTCTTTAAGGCATATAAAATTAGTACTCTTCCTGAGCTAGCTTAAGCATATCTCGAGCGAGTGAGTTTCCCTCCATCAAGTTCTAAGCGATCAAATAAGGTCCTTGCTCTCGAGCCAATGCCAATACCAATAGATAGGGTCTAAACGAAGGATTAAAAGGAGGTTACCGGTTAAGGGCAAATGCAATCTCTGAGCCAGTTGGAGAAAAAAGGTAATCAAAGAAAGTTTCAGTTGGACTTTCCCTGCCAACCCTACCCAAATTTCATACCCTGCGGTTTTCGTTCCTCTATTGATATTTCGTTCCTCGAATCGAGACTTTCTTTGTCGAGGATCTCTGGTTTAGGGTACTCCATCGAGTTTCAGTTTCTTCTTCTAATGGCTGTGTCCGTCTAAGGTGGCTATTTGAGCGATTTAAGTATCGCGGTTGTCTTGAGCTCTGGATTGATGGACGGAAACCCGGGGCTGGGTTCGATTTCAACTCGGAGATAGCCGGGTCTATAGTAAGAGCCGCTTTGTGAACAGCATCGGATGACATAGCCAGGGTAGCCGCAATAGAGCAATTATGCCTTAAGCCCAAAACTCTTCCTTCTAGGGATCAGATCAACCTAAAGCACCATCAGTTGTGGATTCATCCACAAAGTCTTTCTACTTAGCTCGTCAAGCGAAGTAGCTATCAACGGCTTTAGCATGACAACTAGAACATCAAGCCATGGTAAACTGCCAAAGCTTCTGCTGTAGTGTAGCACCAGGTTCAGCCTTCTCCTTGCCGAGTTGCATCGCCCGCATCGTGTTCAATTGGAAAGTCTGGCAAAGGCGCTTCCAACTCCTGGTTCAGGGTCTGAGGTTACCAAACAAAGATGAATCCTGCGCAATCAGAGATTAAGCCATAAGATCCCACCCAGAAACTGGAAGAGTCGGGGGCACCTACCGAAGGAGTCTTCCCTCCATCGATTCAATGACAAAATAGCTCTATTGAGAGGGCCTTTGACAACCCTCTTGAATGTGGCTCGCTCCTAGTTTTTCTTCCCCCGCCCGTTCTATCTAGGCTGGTGGCTATACCAGATTTCGTGTCTGATCGAACTTGAAACTAGCCCATTGAGCTTCTTGGATTCCAAACCAGAAAGAAGGATCGCACACAAGAAAATAGAGTTGGAATGAAAGATGGGGTAAAGATGAACTTTATTCTCCTAGCTGCTCTCCATCCAGCAAGTTACTCTCTTTCAAAAGATGACAACTCAAGATTACCAATCAAAACCAACGCTTTTTCTTCTCCTATAGCTTCATCATTACATCTTTCACTAGTTGTTGGATGTGAGTGATGAGATCGATCCATGGAATTTTTACCTCACTCACATACTTTGGAAGATGAAGAAATTCTCTTGAATTTACTTATGGGCTGGCTCTACATGTGGTCAGATGGGTTCCCCTCTTCAGTCATTTGGTACCTCTCCAACGCTTCCTCCTATTCCTATTGATCAGATCAAAGCCAAACCTATCTAGTCTTGCACGTTGTCACCCACCGCTCTTGCCAAAAACAAAGAAATTCTATCTTGGGAACTAAAAAAGAATCGGAATGGGAAGTATTTATTTCTTGATTCTCCGGCTAGCATCCTTACTTCCTTCTTCAATGGAAATTCTATGTTTTGGCTCGGTATAAACCAAAAAATGAGAAATTCTCTTATTTGTAGAAAAGTCTTCTTTTGGTTAAATCTGGAGAACCCAGTCGAAACTCTGATTCATGTTTGTGGATTTTAATAGCTCTCCTATCTACCCGGAAATGATCTTCTACCTTTACTGTCTGTGTTCTTTACATATCTTTTGATTGTTTTTCAAATCATTGTGTCGTTACAAATTCAGTGGTTGCACCCTTGTGAGCAAGTTGTTGCCGGATTGGATAGGAGAAGTGAAACAAAGCTACGAAGGATAAAAATTAGCTGAAGAAGTTAAGAAGAGCATTAGTGAAGCGAGAGGAGGACAAGATGGTTGGGAAGAGGAGGAAGGGGTATTAAGGAAAAAAGGGAGGCTTTATGTGGGGACCGCTGGAAATGCAAGAGCCAGGATAGCGCAAGAACTGCATGGGACAGCTACCGGAGGCCATTCAGGTATACTAGCTTCCTATAAGAGAACTAATAGGAACTTTGTCTGGCCAGGAATGGATGCCTCTCTTGAGGACAGACTGTGACGGTAAAGCAACAACATCAACTCGCAATGGCCCTCGTGCCATGAGACATGGATTTTAGTCGACGTAGATTGGATCGAAAGATCGCACTTCCGCTCTTCTCCTATCGGACTAGTCACTTCCCACTCTCCTCAAGTGAACAGTTTAGCCACTATCCTCCCATATACTCTGCTTTTTCATTGCTTATGAACTGGAACTTGTTGGTGCATGGATTTCACGTTTCAGCAGCACTTTGGTTTGTGCATGGTTGTGAAAAGAAGGCTTTCTATACACTTATATGAACTTCATTGGCGAAAGAAAGAGAAGCTTGCCTTGATAAAGCACAGCCTTTCGCACTCCAATAGGCATATATTGTTACAAGGTTATGCCCAAAGGTCTCAAAAACGCCGGTGCTACATATCAACGCGCCATGACTAAGATCTTCGATGAGATAATACATAAGATTGTCGAGTGCTATGTAGATGATCTCGTTGTAAAGGCGGTATCCTATGAAGAACATCTTCAACATCTCAGAATCGTATTCGACCGCCTAAGGCAACATGCACTCAAGTTAAACCCGTTGAAGTGCGCCTTCATGGTCTCGTCAGGCAAATTCCTTTTGATTCTGTTGTCAGAGGTGCCTTTCAATTTCATTGACCTTGGTACTGCATTTCATAGATACCTTCGCTATTACAGTAACGCAATTCTCCACTGAACCCATTGACCTAGGTACCGAGTCTGTTATGCGTACGTCTTTTCGGACTCTTTATTTGTTTGTGGACAACAAAAATGCAAACATGAGAAAAGGGGATCATTCCATTTTGAACACACCCATCTATCTCATCTGACCTCTCCGAATTCCCGAGTAACGAACCATGGGCTATAGATGGTTGGGACATATCATCATCCGGAGGGAGTGGTCTTAATACCGATGTCTTTCTTTAACCTTTGGGAGGTCGAACCACTGAACCTATTTCTTTGACCTTGGGACCGATAGATAAGAAGGCAAGGCAGAAGAACCAATTGAATCGCGGAGAACAGGTAGCTCCGGCATGTGAACTTGTCGAACCATTCAACTATACTGTATATCGATTGGCCACATCAACGCATTTCACCTCGGAACTTGTACTTGGAATAGAGCCAGCCTTGAGATCCGCCACATCTTCCTTCAAGTCAGAGAGTTGAGATAGAACAGCTTCGCCTTTGACCGGTTTGCTGCTTTCCTTTATACACAAGCCCCTATTATTAAGGTATGGAGGTTTTTTCTGGAATGACCAAAGAACAAGAGAAGTTCAATGAGGTGCAAACGCAAGAATTAAAGCAACGAGGACAAGTGCTAGGATAGGATCCCGAAGGATGGCATGCCTATTCAGCAACGTGCAGAAAGGATGGCTTCACGCAAGAATCTTGATGAACCAGGTATGTCTTCTACTAACAGATATGCTATTTGCAATTCCATTGATTCTGCTAGTCTAGTAAAATCTGCTGTAGATAGTGGTCTAGTGTTGGGCAGTACACAGGAGGAAATTGACAGGTCTATAAATTCTATTAAAGCAAGAGAACTTGCTCAAGCATTGCTTTATGAAGCTGCTCAGAAAAAGAAGTTAGCTGCTCATGAGAAGGAGCAGTCTTCCAGTGTCGAGTTAAGCTCTGATTCAGAGAATGAGGATATTACTCAGATTGTTGAAGAGTTAGATAATCACAGTACTTGTATACCAGTTGGTGACAAGAACACTACGAGCAGAGCTAAGAGGAGGCATAACAAAAAACAGATACCGCCATGAAGACACTAATCTTGAATGTGAGGGGCCTGGCCAGGTAGAAGGGGGCAACCTTCTGAAGTGATAGAGTGGGTGGACATAGTTTGTGTGCAAGAAACTAAGAGAGAACAGTTCTCAGATAAAGAGTTAATGGCAATTGGTGGCAGAAAGCTTTTCAAGTGGTTTTGCAAGCCAGCCAGTGGCAGTAAAGGTGGAATGCTTATTGGAGTCAATCTGGATGTCATGGATGCAGACCTCATTGGGGAGGGTCAATTTCTCCATGGTGTTTGAGTATAGAGGCTTTGTGATAATTGTGCTTGGGTGGATGTTTATGGTCCAACCAAATTTAAGAGCTATGTTTTTGTCAGAGCTCACTAACTTTGTGCAGAGTGTTGATCTACCTTTGCGGGACATGATCAGATTTGCTCATGAAACAATGGCAGAATACATATTAATAGGATGGAAGCTTTTAATGCTTTCATATCTGAAACTGAACTACAGGAACTGAGAAGGGTTGGTGGCCTGGACTAACAAACAAGACAGGCCAGTGAGAGAAGTTTTGGATAGAGTTCTGGTTTCTTCAACTTATGAGGATTTATTTCCTAAGTTTTACTATCCCTCTTGCAAGCTGGGTCAGATCATTGTCCTTTACTTCTAGAAAATGGGGAAGATAGGGGCTGCCACTAAGTTTCGTTTTGAACCATCCGCAAGAAGGGTTTAGAGATATGCTGTTACAGAAATGGCCTACAAGAACTGTTGCAAATGTTCCATTCCAGACTATTGGCAACAAGTGTCTCAGGGCTTCAGGAAGTTCTTGAGAGGGTGGAAGGCAAATGATGCTACTGACAATAGAAGAAGTAAATCCAATCCCTGCTTTAGCCTTGCTGCTTATTCACTGGCAATCCAACCATACCATTCTTGTCTATCAGGATCAGTCTTTCCCTCAAGTCACCTTAACATGCTTCTTTCTTTCCTTCACTATGCAGATACAAAACTAGGTTGCGGACGCATAAAGCCACTGATACTATTGGTCAGAAGTATGATTTGACAAAAACTACTACTTTAGCAGCTATGCGAAATGGAAGTTTCCTTCTTCTTGCTTGTTTGGCCGTCCGAAAGCAGATACAGATATCGGGGAGAAAGCAGCTCTCTGAGCGATGGATACCGATCGATCTCGGTTATTTTCATTGATCCTGGCCTATCTCCATAGCGCTCACCCAGAGGGAATTCACTCAGCTCTGGGCCGCATCCATCTGGTTGGCATGAGAAAGAAGGCAATTCCTTCCTTGGGTCAGATCTCCGTTCCGGGATGGAAGAAAGAAATGATGGTTTGGATGAGCAATTGGGAAACACACACGGGGTCATGGATGGCTACCTAATGTGAGATGCATGCATTTCGGATAGAATGTCACACTGGCTCTGGAGTGCCCGGGGGCGATAGATATATGGATATATAGAAGGAAGGGAACATCGTCTGCGAGCTCTCTCTCCTAATCCACTTTCTTATTGCAAAGGCTCCAACAGAGCAAAGTTGTACAAAAAGAAGTATGCATATGGTCGGTCCCCTTCGAAAGGCAATGGAAAGCAAGGGTCCCGCTAGCATTGAGGAAGGAAGCGGTGAGACCAGTTCAGCCATAACCTTGAATGAATTTATATAAGCCAGGATCTTGTACCGGGTACGGAGACTCTCTAGTGATGCTCCCCTACCCCCCTCTGCCTAGGGTAATAAGCTGGAGTGATAAGCTTAAGCTAATAGCACATAGAGAGCTAATACCATATCCCGCCCGGCTCCGCCTTTAGCTGACCCAGCCCGGACTTCCCCTTCAAGCGTTCAAGAATAAGCATGGGAGTCGAATAGAGATGGCACTTGGAAACTACCGTTGGTATTTCAGGTTTCACATTGTACAGAATGAAATCATCGATAGGGCTCGCCCCGAAGAGAGGATGCCGCGCTTAATAGAAAATTGTTTAGTTTAGGCATTTAGCTTAGCTTAAAATAGATATGTAACATGATGTACTTACACGTGCAACCACTCCGTCTTCTAGACCGGGGTCATAATTGAACCCACAACAAACCTCAGATGATGTGACTTCTCCACCCTCTAGGCAATTCAAAACTGGTCCCATTAGCTCGAATTTACTAATGTTAGAAAGGAAGACGAAGGTGCCAAAACAAAGCATTTGTTTCAAGCGCTGTCGTGTCCTTGAGCTTCAAAGTCTCCAAAATCTTGATCGAGAAGAGTAAGCATTGCCTGGTGAGGAAGAGCGGAAGCATAGGTTTTTGGATCCTAGCGAAGGAGTTTCAAGCACGGATTACGCTTCTAAAGAGCACTATTTGGCTTGGCCCCTTCCTGCCAAAGATTTGAGATAACTAAAGCGACTCGCAGTCAAAACTGGTGGAGCCAACGCCAAAGAGGAAATGTGTAGATAGTAGGTGAGCGCCTAGCCCCTTAGTCTTTCGGATCGGAAGATTCATTGGTTTCATCCAAAGGCTTCTGTCTCGTCTTCCTCAAATTGTTGATCGAGGATCAAAGACATTGCTAAAGCAGACGCCTACCGAACGGGAGTTCTTGTACCTGCTAGAACGGCATCTGCTCGAACTTTTGTTTCTTAGAAAAGAAAATATGAACTCACAATGTGCAACAGAAATGTACCCACCGGTTGAGAAACCACCATAGTTGGATGATTGCTCGCGCTAGTAAGACAGCTTTGACTCTTCTTGATCGTGATCTGGTGATCGGTCACACCCTCTTTAGAGGTTCTAGGCCCTGCCTATTGAGTCATCTACCACAGAAACAGAGTCTCGTGATGATCCTGGTACAAAAGGTTCGTCAGGCCCGCATTCAGAGACTTCTGCCTCAGACTCATATCCATAAAGATATTCTCTCGCTTTCTAGCTGTACCCTTCTTCACACCCACCACGGAGGTTAGAGATTTCCCGTTATCAACATTGTCCAGGCAGGACTCTATTTTTAGAATGCTCGGAGCCAACCAAACAGTTTGCTACGTCCCTCGAGAAAATCAAAACTTCATTGGAAATTCAGGACCAACTTAGGAAGGCACGGACTCATACTTTGTAAGGTCGAAGTCCACACATAAGAAAATAACTAGTGCCTAGGAATACCCCCTTCTTCACCAAAGGGTGCGGTTAACTAACCCAATTCACCGGGATCAGACGCTATGTCAGACATTTAGCTAAGACGTTATGCTCTTTTGATTGAATTATAAGAGAATTCAATCCCTAATTGGGCGTACCTTCGTTGACATCGAAACGCGCTCGCTTGAAGCCCCTACGGAGGCGGGTTTGTAAGAGAAATAAGAGGTGAATTAGCGCAGTTAAGAACTTCCTAAGGGCTACCACCGGTGGCCACCTCAAATAATGGATCAATTGGAGCTTATTTGTTAAAGCCACCACCCTGGTATCACAGATCCAACTTGGTTCAACGAATATAAACAAGAATTTAAAGGGATAAATATTAATGGCCGCCGCATCGCTCGTGTAATTTGCTAAT
Organism: Triticum urartu; assembly: GCF_056163025.1. Lineage (NCBI taxonomy): Eukaryota > Viridiplantae > Streptophyta > Magnoliopsida > Poales > Poaceae > Triticum > Triticum urartu. Next base: position 9,993 of record NW_028259643.1, on the reverse strand, counting down.
CCAAATTCAACATTTAAGTGCATTTCAGTAGCTTGAAAACGAAGTCATTGCTACTGGCTTCACTATTTTAGAGATTACTCTGGGCAGAATCCACCGACTTCAATAGCCAATTGGACCACTGCCTCCTTCAACAGGAGTAATAAAAATGCTTTCTACCGTCGCCTACTTACCTTAAAAAAACGACTAATGATCAACCGATCACAGAGGTCCTTTTCCAGCATCTACATGCTCATGCTGCAAACTATCACATAGGTCCTATTTCAGGTTCATTTACTTTCTCAAATAAGTAACTTTGTCTAATGTTCCCCGAACGAGTTAAAACAACCACCCCCTGATCCGAAAGGAATGGGTGTTCCTGAGGCTTATTCAAAAGGGCTTTCTAGTGAGTTAATGGGGAATGAGGGTATCACCCATAACCAGTTTGAAGATGCAAAAATTCTGTTCTTGTCAAGGAGGGGGGATTAGCTACACAACCAAGGAAGGCCTTTTTAGATTATTAATATTCTGACTGCTTTCACTCTTGTCTAGATCTTGCTTTTGCTTAGAGGGCAGGCCGCAGGACAAAGCAAGAGCTTGAATGCGAGGGGCGCAGCGAATGTTTGCTTCGAAGGAGCCTGTGAGCCAGCGATAATTAGACCCGTTAGTTAGTAGGGACAACTTGAAGTAGGGACAACTTGAATACTCCGCCTGTGTCTAATCATCCACTCGACCAGCCAATGAAACGAATTGAGATGAAAGTGATCGAAAGTTATCTCCCGTAGAAGGAGCTATGTTTGCGAAGGATCGAAGAGAGCGTTGAGGGCGCTAGCAACAGCGTGTTTGTTTCAACACAAGAAGTGCCGATCCAAGCTTTAAGAACTCAATCGTCCGTCCGACCGAATCACTCGTTTATGGCTCTGATTCCAAGTCAGGGTTTAAAACAGCGGTGACCCAGCTAGTTGAAAAGTTTTTACTTGGAACACCAGACATGAGAGCCAGCTACAGAGACAGCTAATGATATCAAAGTTGACGAAACAAGAGAGTTTCATTCAATTCTTTTCAGAGTGTACGCCTATGATCAATAGTTCCTTATGTAAAGGATCTTTCCCTTCTCATATTCTATTCGAGAGTTCTCAGTATTTAGCAAAGCTGTTCCTATCTAACGGATAAAAACTGGATCAAATGACAAAGACATTGTTTGTGGAGAAAGAGGTGGCTTTTCCCGGATGAAATGAAACATTTGATTTGTGTAACAGGAGAAAGATTTCCCACTCCTTAGCCATAAAGATATGTGGCCATGAAAAAGGGAGGGGATTCAGTGGAACAGGATTGGCCGGGCGGTAGAGTCGTGGAAACACTTGTTGATTCCTATTTTGGACCCTAGCTCCATGGAACAGTATGCTACTGCGGAAACATGGAAGAATTGCAATCTTAGATCAAAACACTATGTGTGGAAAGCTTGATAAGGGTCAGTTACTTGTACATTTGATTAGTATGAGCCACTCACATCGTTTTTTAAGGATAGGTGGGAGTAGGACCCTACAATAAAGAGCAGATAGCCCACATGAATCATGGGAATAACAATACGAGGCCTTTGACGAGTAAAGGAGAAATGCAAGATTTGGATCCGCGATTTCAACAAGTAGTTCGTGCTTCGTCGGCAGGGGAGACTATAGGCCATGAAAACCCACCCCTGGTATCTCCACCTGTGGATTGAGAGTCAAAAAGTGTGAATTTCCGTATGTCCGCTGGCACACGATTTCGATTACTTTTCTTGTTTCCCGTTTCGGAGATCCGATAATGGAATGCTAAATCGATATCTGGGGTCGAGCCAGGGTACTTATCCTCCCGTCTATAAATCAATGACCAATAAAAGACCAAAGCGGTGATAAATCAAGGGGCGGACAGGAGCAGCATCGTAGCTAGGAACAGGTGCTGCACCGTAGCTAGTAGGAAGAAGTACAGCATAGCTACATTCCCCATAGGGTTGGCGCCCCTCTTCTCCAATACAAATTGAATCATAGCAAGGGCTAAGCTATCTTAAAACCTACTATCAATCTGTTTATAGAACTCAATACTACTATCCATGAGATCATCATAACAAAAACTAGAATTGCCCAGCGAAATAGGAATAGAAAGAAATCCAGGGTAACTTGTATCATGAGATGGGTCCATTCCAATTGGAATTCCGTACGGCTACAACTCTTTTTAAACGAGTCGAAGTCCAGTCTTGTCACTTTCCCATCATCCCTTTCCGCATCGTCCTTCTCTATTGGGGCTCCCAACACCTCAGCCACACATCTTTTTCGTTCGCTCCCCATTTTATTCTCTAAGGAACCCTCTCCTTAATGAGCGTAGATTGATGGAGATGGCTTTTGTACCGGTCCAATCTTTATATCCATTTCTGGCATAGTTTTGTAAAAGATCGGCAGGTGATCCGTCCTTTCTCCTCTGCCGTGGTTCATGCATTCTTCCTTTTTGGAAAGCGGATAGGGATCGGGTGAATTAGAGAATAGACAGACGTCCGTTGGCATTTCAGCCTTTCTTCTCCTTTCAGGGCCTATCCGAAAGAGAATCCAGTACCTCTTGGTCCTAAATATCAGAATAGGACGCGCAACAACGGAACAACAAGAGCAAGACCGCTCCAAACTAAATCACAGTAGAAGTTATGGCCACTCAGGCTGGACCAAAACAGCAAGCGGAAGGTCTCCGAAAGTCCTACATTAGCACCAAGCCATCCCCCAAAGGGAGGGGTATAACGGAGTGTGGTAAAATCCAGTTGCTAACGCTCCCGGCTGTGGGTTCTTCACAATTAGCAGGGCTTCTATTCTAGTACAGAGATCACCACTTGTTATGCCAGGGTCTCCTTTTTCGAGTTGGTTACTGTCTTGTTGAGCAACGTTTTCCCGGCAATCTCCGCTTATTAGGGTGGCCTCTAACAGGTCGGGAGAGTACTAAAAATCTGGCTCATACGCCTCGCAAGATTGAAACATCTGCGAAAGTCGTCTCGAAGCTCTGACTCTCGAGAGAAAGTCTTGCCTACCAGTGACTTATTTTACGGAATAAGAATGCCTACTGTACTAGCTTCTTTCTTGACTCCATTAACTCAGTTTACAGAAAGGAATCCGTCCAGTCCAGTAAGAAGGAATAGAGAAGAAGAAAGTCACTCATCAACTCCCTACTTTGGTTATTGAGACTTGCCCGCGTATCTGACCTATGTGTACCTATTCCCTAGCCTAAGTAGCTTACCCACTGTCCTAATAACTGTCTGTCAATCCGGCAGCTTGCCCTACTGCCTATCGACGCTACTGTCCTAAGTCTCCTACTCATATACCAAGGTCAAAGACTTTGCAGGGCAACAAACTGATTTCGGAATTGCTTAACTGCTGAGAGCTAATATCGGGGAGTAGTAAGCCAGCCCACCACAAGATGAATGAGTGCTCCTCTCCTATGCCGACTTACTAGCCAGGTTGAGCCTTTGAGCCATAAGAGGAGGGAGAATCTGGTGGATTTTCCAGGGAATGATTATATGGATTTCAAGGAGGATATTGTTACCTTCATCAGATTGATTGATAACTGGTCGTCGATTGACAACTACTGCTTTTTCCAGTGAGAAAGGAAGGAGGAAGGGGATCTCAACAAGCCATGGATATATAGCCTACAGCCGAGTCCACAAAGAAGACGGTTTCAAAGCTCGAAGAGCATATTTGTGAGGCTGATCCCTAAGTGCAGAGTTTCATGTGACGAACAACGAAACTCCATTTCTTCAAACACAACCCTGTGCCACCGACAAACGTTTGACTTTGACTGTGTTTTTTTTGGGCTATGAAGATTCTACTTATACCCAATGATGGAACATTTTGAAAATATGTTCAACGGGGTCTTAAGAAAGGCAAATTTCAGGCCTGTAGTTTTTAAGATCATCTCGCTAATCGAAAGATGAAGGATAGCGAACACTAGATGGCTAGTGGCCTTATGCAAACAAAGAAGAGGGATGCCTAACCAATTGATCCTAAAAGATCTTATTTGAGATAGGTCAGATTGGACTTAGTGGCCAACGTTAGGGATGGTAGAGTCAATATGGGATGTGAATTCCAGGAAACGTTCTTATCCGCGCTCACTGATAATGTGAAACCTGGTCCTTAGTTTCCTCCAACTGATTCCTGTTTTTTTGAGCCTTTTTCAGTAAGTCCTTAATAGCTAAAAATGCTTTGACTCTAAGGGTTACCTTGGTACCTTTATTCGGATATGCTTCTTTTCGGACAGGAGGGGCAGATTGACATTCAGGCAATGGCACATGGATTCTATTGAGAAGGGCTGGCTGCTCTCGACGACGGGGTGGGGGAATGAGATGCTGGGAGATGGGAGTTATTGGTGGATTGAGAGGGGAGCAGATGCGTGGGCTAGTTCAATCTTTTTGCTCCTGCCTTCCTAGCCTTATGGACAGGAGTCCTCTGGCCTAGTCCTGAAACTCTTCCCGCAGCCTTCCTTGCCCTTATTGCCCGGCATACCTCGAAGGCATACCCTGGAACCAATTCATTCATCTGCCCTCTTCGCGATAAAGCTTTGCCTTACTTTGCTTGCTGGCTCTAAGCCCACCTCCTTTACTACACTACACCCTCTCACCGCCCCTATTCAGCCCGAAAGGCTTCTAACTTCCCCGAAACCTTACTTATTCAGGGCAAGATTCGGAACTTAGGGTCACTGCCTTTCATCCGCCTTTCTCTCATATGCTTAGAACCTATCCATAGAAATGGAATTCAAAACTTCGGAATAGTTTCGAGGAGAGCCGAGAGGACACGTTCAAGGAGTAGTGTAAAGTAGCAGACAGAGGGGCGCTCCCGCTTAGGCATTAGGCATTAGGCACGAGAAAGGACATCGTTCTCGGCCGTCCCTTCCTTCCCGGAAAAAGGCTCTCTTGCATCTTTTGCTTCCCCACCCGGCCTCTATTCTAGATTCACCGTCTTCGGATGCATCAGTTTATTATGCTTATGCCTAATCTTAATACTGGCTAGTTACTTCAATTACCTTACCCCACCGCCCCTCCTTTTAAGGAGGTTTCAGAGCACCCAGTCACAGCTCGTCACAAGAAAGGATTGATGGTCGAGTCCCCGTGCATGAAGTCAGTGGATTCGAGTGAACTGACCGTACTACAAATCGACATACTTGAGGAAGCTTCTTACTAAACCAAAGAAAGGGCAGCTCCAGTTGTGTTGTCGATTCCCTTCTCCCGAGAGCTTTCACACTCTGGGATGGAGTCCCTTCCAAGACTTGACCAAAAGCTCCCCACAATTTCTTGATTTGAAGCAGTTCGGAGGCCTTCTTCTAGTTACGATTCGCCCTCGTCTGTCACTATAGATGTTCTAGCTTTAGTCTTTAGTGTCATTTCGAGTTATGCATTTGGAATGCTCCCCTTCCAAGCAAACTAAACTAACCTTGCTAAGTGCTAGCCAGGTGAAAGTGCTTTTCGCTAGTAGTTTTGGTGTTCTCTTCCCTTTAATCCAATTGAATCAATCGATCAGAAGAACAAGAACAAGAAGGCACTGTACTTTTAATAGGCCCTACTTCCGAGACCTCTATCTCTATTTATTTTCATTCTTCCCTTTGGTCAGATACTAGAATATAGTATTTTTATTGGACATCCTCCTCACTATTGAAATTAGGGAAAACCGGATCAGTAAACTATTGCATCTAAGGGAACAGAGCAGCAGATCCCGCTCTAAGGCATTGGAGCTGCTGGAATATGATACGAAAATACAGATTGATGTTTCTGCTTCTCCTCTCTCGGGAATAGTTTACCGACCGGGCCACCTGTAAATTCTTTAGTTAAAACAGGCCTCGGAGTAGTCATCCTAGTATCGAAAATCATCTATTTTGCTTTCCGAAGGTAGACAGCAGCGTTGATTCTCCGATTATACGATGGCAACATGTGTGAAGTCTAGTACCAGATCATATCGGGGATAGCTAGCTCATCAGCAGTTCATTTCTATGTATGGCGAGAAGTCCAACTGTCAAGCATGGCACGATTCCAGAATCATCGCTTGGCTGCTGCTTAGATGAGATGAAACCTGAGCTGACTTCTCTGTTTTAGTACCCGGCCAGGCCTGCTTCTAAAGGGAACTCGAAGTCCTAGACCTAGAATGCGGGTACCGTTCCGGATTCCCCAGGATAACCAGATCACTCAACTGCTGAATCCTTCCTGAAATCTCTGTCTATCTATGAGATTTTTTGTTTTTCGCCACGTGCAGATCTACTTTGTCGTGCAATCGGATCTCACCTCTTGCTCTCCTCATTCCACCTGTGAAATAGAATTCATTAAAGAAGAATGCCAGTATCGAAGTAAAGTAAACCATTCGAATAGCTAACCATTCACTGCCTTCGCCCGGTAAGAAAGTGGAAACTGCCTGCATGCTTCTTGCTTTCTTTCCATCCCTAGCACACAACTTAGTAGATAGTAGGCACACAACTCCGCTAAGAGCTCATCGAACTTGAGTTGTAGAGTAAGACCACAGCTCGATATGGTTCATTTCAGTACTCATTCACTCGGTATGGTTCACCACATGCCTGTGATCTCTCTCAAGCTAGGTTTGGTATCGGTATCGGAGAAGTCCGTCATTGAATTGAAGTGGTAGAGTGGTAAGTGGGCGTACGGTCTATGTATTTCCTATCAGTGGCATTAGTTCCTTTTCATTCTCTAGATAGATGGGCAGAACAAGCTTCTCTTTATATTCTATTCTAGAAAGGATCAATTAGATTCTCATCTCCTATTTGTTTGAGCCATTCATTATAGTGGTGGTGCCGGGAAGGCAGCTTAGCACTCTAGTCCTTTTGAGTAAGGAATTGTAGCATGGGCAGGCAATCTCTTCGATTGATTCCCCTCCAGGAATTACTTGAATTAATTAGCCGGCCCACGGAGTGAAATATCGAACTTAACCTATAAATAACTAGTATCTCAAAAACCAAATAAAAGGCTTTCTTTTAAGCTTGTTAATGGAATTCCACAGGAGTCAAGCGCTAGCAAAGAAGAATTGGAAATCAGTCGCTTCCCTTCTGGACTCAAGTCAGCAGAAGAGTGAACTTCATATTAATAGGTAAATCCTACATCAAGCGTAAAGGAAGTACAGTACACTTATTTGGATTCGTCGTGAAACAAAGCTATTGTCTGGTTTCTGGTCCTGGGTGGATTATTTCTTATCATATTGTGAGGCGGATCATAAGATTGCAAATTAGGCGGATCATAAGTAGATGCTATTTTTACAAGGGTGGGCTTTAGCTGAGAATCAAAAGTACGATTCCCCAGAAACACATTCCCTTTCAAGCTGAGCTGAGACGTATCCGGCACCTTTACTTGGTCCAGTGCTGCCTCCGGCACTTCTTTCTCTTTCTTGTGCGAACAAACTAGAACCTGCCAGCCCAGCCCTATCTTCCGAATCAGAATGGACTAGTGATTTTGATCTATTGCCAGAGCCCTATTCTTATGATGGAAAGATCCGTGCTCACATAGCTGTCAGAAAGTTTTACTTGCATCTATTTCAACTAGACGTGAGGTCTCTCCACGGCAAACAACGAGGAGGAGGAGATCCACATTTAGAGGGCGAGGGGTTCGAAACTCGGGGAGGTCACATATGGTTGTGGAAGAGAGCTTGTACGGGCTCCGAGGTCAAAGAAATTCGACAAGTTCTTGGTCGATCGATACCTTTCCATCCCGGGGCAGATCTCCAGATCCGATACGAGTGTAGATACTTTACTCCCTTCTTCCTCAGTGAGTAACGTATAATGTCTAGAACAAAGGAAGTGAGTCTAGCTCCACTCCGAGGGACAAGACGGAAATCTTCTACCGATGCCAACTGCAAGGCGTGCTTTCCTATGAACCGATTCTTAGACTACAGATCTCATCCCAACGATCTACTTGTACGAAAGAAAGAGAGATGATCTACTTGCAGCTACTGTTTGTTACCGCTGAACATCTGCTACCAATACCAAGAAATACCAATACGGACTTCTTGTTCCAATCGAAACGAGCAAACCTGGGAAGATAGCAAGATTAGCAGAACGGGAACCCCCCATGGGGAAGGGCTCTGAGACGCACCACAGAGCCCGTAGCAGCTACTTTTAAGGTTTATCGCCCATCGGCCCAGAAATCCATAGAAAGACGATTGAGATTAGTGAATGGCATCGATCTGAAGTTCATAGAATCTCTAGCGTCTCTTTGTTCGTAACAAATGAGTAACTTAACTACTAATGTGACGAATAGTGCCAGGCGTAGTGTATCACTGGAATTCGATCAGTCCTGTTGGAAAGGGATCACTCTCTGATTCTGCTTCAAGTCCTGTGCGTGCCTGTTTCGAAGAATGCTATTCGCTCTAGTGTCCTGTGCCTGTTTCGAAGAATGCTATTTCGCTCTAGTGGAAAAAGTAGCGATTTATGGCCATGATCCCGACCCGAACCCTCAAATGATGACGAACGGCTGACTTCACGTAGAACCCGTTATGCCAATCTGGATTCCACATCTGCTACAAGAAAATCGTCTGAAAGATTGCAAATCAAGCATTCGTCCTTAGCTCAAGGATTGGATTACCGCAGTTCCTGAAAGATATCGTGCCAACAGAAAGATCTCGTTCCCGTAGATTCCGTTCGTTCCAGCAATCGTGCCGGAACTCACTGATCCATTCAAAGGATTTCTTTACCACTGCTCCCGATGGCCAAAGGACCGATATCTTCTTCTCACGCCTAGCAAAGATCGAGTTCTGTTCTCACTTCACTTAATGAGCCTATTTCTCTGTTTTTATACCCGTTTAGATAGATGGGCTCTAAGGGAGAAGTGGCGCACTTTCTCGAGCTATCTAAGCATCCAGGGAAGTGATTCCACAAGCTAGAGAGATTCTCCTCTTTTCTTTTTCAGAGTTGAGCTCAGGCTAAGGCCAAGCATGGATCAATGTTTGTCAAATCATTCTCTGTTGAGTTGAGTCCTCGCCGAAGGTGCCGTGCCGTATAGTACTTCTCCGGTTATAGGTGATAGGTGCATGGCTTCCGCTCATAAAGAATGAGTGAGACCGGCGCTCAATCAATCAGCCACCAGTAGAGGATAAAGGAAAAAGGGGTTCATCAATGAGAGGCGCATGAGATTCTGTATTGGCCAACTCTTTCTAACTATCACTAGGCCGGATACTCCGATTCTCTGTGGACGATTTCCTTCTCTCTCGTTCAATGCCCTTTGGTCTCGAGGATCACCATTTGTATTCCGACGAAATGCTATCACCCAGAAAACAGAGATTGAAAGGATAGTAGAGGAGCTGTTGCAAAATGCTGTAATCAGGCCCAGTACAAGCCCCAAAGCAGCTCTGGTGTTGAAGAAAGATGGAACCTGGAGAATGTGTTCGACTATCGAAAACTAAATGCAGCAACTATGTTTTCCAAATACCCCATTCCTATCATAGAAGACCGGCACTTTTGGATGAGGTGTGAACTAAGATAGATTTGAGGGCTGGTTATCACCAAATAAGAATGAAAGGAAGAGGATATCTACAAAACAGCCTGAAGGACCGGCTTTTTGAATTCAAGGTGATGCCCCGGCAACCTTTCAACAACTCATGAATAGTGTTTTTAAAGAGATATGTTGGAAAGGGGTATTGGTCCTTTTTCGATGACATTCTAGTGTACAGTTCTACCATGGTGGAGCATCTCAAGTTGCTAGAGAGAGTGTTCCGGCAGAACAAACCTTTTTGTGGGTGAGCCAAATTTCATAAAGGAAATACATTATTTATGAAATTGGGGTATCTACTGATACAAACAAGGTAGAGGGCATGACAGCTTGGCCAGAACCAGCCAATGTCAGAGAACTCCGAGGGTTGCAGGGGTTATTACAGGAGGTTTGTACCGGGGTATGGAGCTATCAGCAGGCCTTTAACTGAGTTGTTAAAGAAAGGTGTGGAGAAGAAGCCAGAAAAGCAATTTCTCAAGCTCAAAAGTGCTAAGGTATGGTGATGCCTTTGAACGTTGACTGGGAGAGCGGCT
>NW_028259642.1:0-17500 GCF_056163025.1 Triticum urartu | reverse complement strand
TACTGGCGATTTCATTATGGGGCAGCTCATGATCTTCATATCGATCTATTATCCACCTCTGTATCTATTCTTTCTTAGCTAAACAGGTGGAAGATCTATCCAATTTGGTTATATTATATCATGGACTCGAAAAACGGATCTGAATTTGACTGAAATGCACGATCTTCACAGGTATCACTTTTCACGATACCTAAAAGGTGGAATAGCGATTTTCGAACCATTTCCTATAAGAGAATGGTTTCCATTACTTTGAGAAATGGATTCTTATATCAAACTATAGCTATTGCATTAAAGAAGAAAAGAAACTAATAGAAGTCGAAGACGCGGAATGATAGTGAATAGAGAGAAAGATTCTTCTGATTTTCTTGTTTCTATCTACTAGACGCCGTAGAGAATTGAGAATTTTCATGTCTTTCAATTCTCGTACTCGTAATTGGAAAGTTATGGAAGGAGACCCATCATTTTGCAATGAAAACAACATATAAAACTCTGGACAATTTCGAAATCAGGCCAAGCGTCTTAATACATATGCAAAAAAATTCATTATTGGCCCACCATTGATTAGAAGATTTAGCTTGTATGAATCGCTATTGGTTTGATACGAATAATGACAATCGTTTCAGTATGTTAAGGATACAGATGTATCCACAATTCATTTAGAGTTACTTAATAGTCTATTTCTGTATACCATATCTCTATCCCGTGAAATTCTCGAGCCAAAAGATGGATGCATATGCTGTGTTTCATTTTGCTAAATGATATCAATTAAATGGTGTATCAATTCCATAAATTGCATATAGCAATAAATAAATCAGCAAAATTCTTTCTAATATTTTAGATAGAAGAAACATTTCTTCTATCTAAAATATTAGAAAGAATGTACCCTTCTATCCAAATCCAATTTGCATCGATAAAATAAATCCAAATTCCAGTAGTAGATGAATAATTGCAAATTTGTGTGTGTACGAGATTAGAATAACTTCAAAATAACTGACATAATTTTGTATTTTTCCTGATCAGAAAAATACATGAAAAAGAAAGGAGGTAGAAAAATTTTTGGATTTATGGTTAAAGAAGAAAAAGAAGAAAACAGGGGTTCTGTTGAATTTCAAGTATTCAGTTTCACCAATAAGATACGGAGACTTGCTTCACATTTGGAATTACACAAAAAAGATTTTTCATCGGAAAGAGGTCTACGAAGACTTTTGGGAAAACGTCGACGTTTGCTGGCTTATTTGGCAAAGAAAAATAGAGTACGTTATAAGAAATTAATCGGTCAGTTGAATATTCGGGAGCAGTAATTTAATCGTTCAAATTTTTTTCTTGTTTTATTATTTTTTTAGTAGTCTTATAGTAGTCTTAGATTTTTCATTTTGATGAGCCTCGCTTTGAGGAATTCATGGAATAATCCATTTTCATGGAATAATGAATTAAGGAAGAAAGGATATGAGTCTACCGCTTACAAGAAAAGATCTCATGATAGTCAATATGGGCCCTCAACACCCATCAATGCATGGTGTTCTTCGACTGATCGTTACTCTCGATGGTGAGGATGTTATTGATTGTGAACCCATATTAGGGTATTTACACAGAGGAATGGAAAAAATCGCGGAAAACCGAACTATTATACAATACTTACCTTATGTAACAAGGATATAGAGAGATTGTAGAAAGGGGATAGGATAGTTATTTTTGCAAGAGACTTGTTGTAAATTCCTTAACTTAAGAAAGAAAAAAGAATAAAAACACAGATACATAACATAAAAAAAAGAATAAATAAGACGAGATTCGACCTCCCCCTACATATTTAATTTCCTCTCCTATACAAAAACTAGCAAGACCCACTCCATTGGTAATTCCATCAATAACACCCTTATCAAAAAACTCCGTGAGTTCGGTTAACCCTCTTATACCGAGGGTAAAGACCCTAGTATAGAAAATATCTATATAACCACGATTATATGACCAACTGTATATATTTTTTTTTACTTGATCTAAAAATTCTTTTTTAGGATTTCCTTTGTAAAAAGAGTTTATTAAATCCAAATTCTGAAAAAAAGAATAAGCGGATCCATAGAAGATATATGCTATGAATAAACCAAAGATAGCTAGACTTACAGAAGAAATTGCATTAGTAATAAATTCATATGAATTTACAAAAGAATTAGAACTTTCCTGGGTAAAGTTTATTGAGGGAGTTAACCACTTTGATAATATGGTTAACTCTGCTATTCCATTACCAATTCCTCCATTATCAAAAGAGATTCCTATGAATCCAATGAACAAAGTGAAAAGTAGTAATATAAGAAGAGGAAATAACATAGTATTTCCCGTTTCATGCGGATAGGCAAAAGTTTTTTTAGCCCCAAAAGACGTAGTAAAGGATCCTATCCTATTTCTTGTATTACCTTGAATTTTTGGTATATTTTGTGAAAAAAAAGAAACTCCACTCTTCGTTGTTGATAAAACGAAATCCCTATTCACTCCTTTGGGTATCCTTTTTCCCCATAAGGATATTGAATACAAGGAACTCTCTTTAGTGCTACTGTAATTTTGAAAATGAACACGCAAATACCCATCAAATGTAAGTAAATATATCCGAAACATATAAAAGGCAGTTAATCCTGCAGTAAAGGAGGCTATTATTCCAAAAAAGGGCGAATACAACCAACTATTACTAAGGATTTCATCTTTGGACCAGAAGCAAGCAAGAGGTGGAATACCACAAAGAGAAAGTGTACCCCATAAAAAAGTAGTTCTTGTGATTGGAATGTATTTTCTTAAACCGCCCATAAGAACCATATTTTGACTTTTATCTGGTGAATATCCAACAAGAGGTTCCATTGAATGAATAACGGATCCGGATCCCAAGAACAATAAAGCTTTTGAATAAGCATGAGTGATCAAATGGAATAAAGCAGCTTGATAAGAACCTATACCTAGAGCTAACATCATATAACCCAATTGAGACATTGTAGAATAGGCTAAGCTTCTTTTAATATCTCTCTGAGCAAGAGCTAAAGTAGCTCCTAAGAATAGTGTTATTGTACCTACTAAAGAAATAAAACTCATTATCAAAGGTAAAGATATGAAAAGAGGAAGAAGTCGAGCTAGAAGAAAAATTCCCGCAGCAACCATAGTTGCTGCGTGTATAAGAGCCGAAATAGGAGTGGGCCCTTCCATAGCATCGGGTAACCATACGTGAAGAGGGAATTGTGCGGATTTCGCAACTGCACCAAGGAATAATAAAAAAGCACACAAAGTAGTAAGTAAAGAGTTAATTCCATTATTAGGAATCCAGTTATTAGCTATTTTGAACAAATCCCTAAACTCTAAACTACCTGTTATCCAAAAAAAACCTAAAATTCCTAATAATAGACCAAAATCCCCTACACGATTAGTTACAAAAGCTTTTTGACAAGCACTCGCTGCGATTGGTCGTGTAAACCAAAAGCCTATCAATAAATAAGAACACATTCCCACGAGTTCCCAAAAAAAATAAATTTGTATCAAATTGGAGCTAGTAACCAATCCCAACATGGAAGTATTGAAAAAACTTATATAAACAAAAAATCTCAAATATCCTTCATCGTGAGACATATAACCATCACTATAAATAAGAACCAGGATTCCTACAGTAGTAATTAGTATTAACATAATAGAAGTAAGTGGGTCAATCAAGTATCCAAATTCTAAAGAAAAATCATTATTGACGGTCCAAGACCATAGATATTGATAGATCGAACTTCCATTTATTTGTTGAATAGACAGTTGAACTGAGAATACCATAGCTATACTTAAGAGTAAAACACTAGGAAAAGCCCATATGCGACGAAGATTTTTTGTTGCTGTCGGAATAAGAATAAGGCCAAATCCCATTGACATAATAACTGGAAGTGGGAGAAGAGGGATTACCCATGCATATTGATATGTATGTTCCATAAGAAAAGAAATTGCAATTTTTACTTCAATTTTTACTTCAATTTTTCTATAAAATTGTTTCCGATTCACCAAACCAATTCTTATCTCTTTCTGAAAGAATAAATAAAAAGAATAAGAAAAAATACTGAAATTCTTAATTTTTCCAAAATTTATCTCATTGAAATAATTAAAAATTAAGAATGGGTTTAGTTGGTTAAATTAAAAAAGTTAATAAAATAACTAGGTAACGAAGTTATTTTATTAACTAAATAAAGATATTTATAAAAATAAAAAAAAAAAAGTGGAATCATTTTACTTTCTATTCATAATTCATTTTTATATTTCTTTAAAACAAAGATGAAACAGCTCTCTTGTTCCATAATTAACTGATTGAGTGAATTCCAATGAAAACCTATGTTTATAAGAAATTATCGAATAGTCCTTACTTCATATAGAACTAAAATTCTAATGACTATAAATTACCTAAGTTTTAGAATGTCTTGTTTAAGAGACTCAGTATTTTTTGTTTTGATTGGAATTCCTTTCCTTTATGGAATACCATTCTGAACTTAATTAACTATTTTCATTTTCCCTTCTTTTTATCCCCCCGTCTTATCTTATATGGGGGATAGGCTTCCATACCATATATCTATATATGGAGTATACTTGATATATAAATAGATATAAATAGATTTAAATGAGAAACCCTTCTATATATTCTATATTATTAAAAAAAAAGTATAAAATATATAAAGAAAAAATGTTAAAAAATTCTTGTTGTCTTATCCGCATTAGACAAAATGAAGTAAAAAATAATTCAAAATTTAAGTATCTTTCAGTATCTAAGTATAAATACTAATAAAAAGAAGAAAGAAGGATTGATTTGCAGCAATAGATGTCTTTCACATACAACTAGAAAAAAGTAATTTCCTTTTTGAATGGCAGTTCCAAAAAAACGTACTTCAATGTCAAAAAAGCGTATTCGTAAAAATATTTGGAAGAAAAAGACTTATTTTTCCATAGTACAATCTTATTCTTTAGTAAAATCAAGATCATTTTCGAGCGGTAATGAGCATCCAAAACCAAAGGGTTTTTCTGGGCAACAAACAAATAATAAGATTTTGGAATAATATGAATTGACTTATCAAAAAAGAATTCCAATTATTTAATAATTTGGATTCTTCTTTGAATGTACTTTTATGTGTCGAATTACTCGGTACAATATTCTTAGAACAAAAAACCCCTCTTATCTTATATATACAAGAAAAAAAAAGTTTTGTTTGGTATACTGTGTGCTAAGTATTCTTTTCCTATCAATGAACTTTTCATAATTTTCCTAATAGAATCCTCATATTCTATTAGGAAAATTATGAAAAGTGGAGTATTCTTACAATAGGACTTACAACTTCCACCTATCTTCTCCAAAATCATAAGGTTAGTAAATCTTATTAATAAGAGCATAAAGACTTTCATTCTAGAAATTTTTAAAAAATCCAAAAAGCCTTTTCTATTTATCCATTTTATTTTAATTTCATCATTAAATAGAAACCCTTTTGGATTTTTTTCATTGTATTGAAAGAATTTTCAAAATGTAAAGGGGAAATTAATTAGAAAAAATTAGTTCTATAATTGCAAGTTAGAAAAAAGAAGTTCCAACTCTTTCAAGCAGTGTTTGTGTTTCTATTGGGCAAAGCAAGAGTTTATTGTAAAAAAAAAAAATGGAAACGATACTACCAAACGAAGTCTATTTTAATGAAAACTCTAATGTTCCTAAATTTTATGGACTTTCCCAATATCGACGATTCCCAAGATAATAGCTATTATTCTTTTAAGTTACCTATTATTTGAAGTTAGCCGCCATGGTGAAATTGGTAGACACGCTGCTCTTAGGAAGCAGTGCTCAAGCATCTCGGTTCGAATCCGAGTGGCGGCATTCTTGAAAAAGAATACAATAGATTAGAAATCAATTCGAAATTTACAATTTTGTAATGGGACCTTCCCCTTATGCTATTTGCAACTTTAGAACATATACTAACTCATATCTCTTTCTCAACGATTTCAATTGTGATTACGATTCATTTTATAACCTTATTAGTTCGTGAACTTGGAGGATTACGCGATTCGTCAGAAAAAGGAATGATAGTTACTTTTTTCTCTATAACAGGATTCTTAGTTTCTCGTTGGGCTTCCTCGGGACATTTTCCATTAAGTAATTTATATGAGTCATTGATCTTCCTTTCATGGGCCCTGTATATTCTTCATACCATTCCTAAAATACAGAACTCTAAAAATGATTTAAGCACAATAACTACGCCAAGTACTATTTTAACGCAAGGCTTTGCCACATCGGGTCTTTTAACTGAAATGCATCAATCCACGATACTAGTACCTGCTCTACAATCTCAGTGGTTAATGATGCATGTCAGTATGATGTTATTAAGCTATGCAACTCTTTTGTGCGGATCCTTATTATCTGCCGCTATTCTAATCATTAGATTTCGAAATAATTTCCATTTCTTTTCTAAAAAGAAAAAAAATGTTTTAAATAAAACATTTTTCTTTAGTGATATTAAATATTTTTATGCAAAAAGAAGTGCTTTAAAAAGAACCTCTGTCCCTTCATTTCCAAATTATTACAAATATCAATTAACGGAGCGTTTGGATTCTTGGAGTTATCGTGTCATTAGCCTAGGATTTACCCTTTTAACCGTAGGTATTCTTTGTGGAGCAGTATGGGCTAATGAGGCCTGGGGATCCTATTGGAATTGGGATCCTAAGGAAACTTGGGCATTTATTACTTGGACCATATTCGCAATTTATTTACATAGTAGAACAAATCCAAATTGGAAGGGTACGAATTCTGCACTTATAGCTTTGATAGGATTTCTTATAATTTGGATTTGTTATTTTGGTATAAATCTATTAGGAATAGGCTTACATAGTTATGGTTCGTTTACATTAACACCTAAATGATTACATAAAATAAAACCTTCATGAAATGAAGGTTTTTACTTTTATGTTTTATTTGAGAACCCCTTGAACGCCTTATCAAAGGGTTCTCAAAAATTCGAGATAGATCTAATTATACTTTTTTACTTATTTCTGCATTATATACTTTTTTACTTATTTCTGCATTAATAGAGCAGACGAGTAAAAAAAAGCAAACCTATTTAGGATAATAATTGGATAAGAGAGCCTCTACCCTGTCAACGGATAGGGAGAGAACAAAATCTGGATAAATACCAATTCCTATTACTGGTAAAAAGATACAGATTAAAATAAAGAGTTCTCGTGGTCCAGAATCCACAAAATTTGCGTTTGGAACATTAAATAGCTTGTATCCATAGAACATCTGGCGTAACATAGATAATAAATAAATAGGAGTTAATATCATTCCAATTGCCATTACAAAAGTAATTAGTGTTTTTGGCATTAACAGAAATTTTGGACTAGTAATTAGTCCAAAAAATACTACTAATTCTGCGACAAAACCACTCATTCCTGGTAAGGCAAGAGAAGCCATTGAAAAGCTACTAAACATGGTAAAAATTTTAGGCATTGGGATAGATATTCCCCCCAGTTCTTCGAGATAAACAAGACGCATTCTATCAGAAGCGGTTCCTGCCAAGAAAAAAAGTGTAGCACCAATAAATCCATGGGATAATATTTGTAAAATAGCTCCATTGAGTCCAATGTTGGTTATGGAACCAATTCCTATAATTATGAAACCCATGTGAGATACAGAGGAATAAGCTATTCTTTTTTTGAAATTTCGTTGACCAAGAGAAGTTGAAGCTGCATAGATTATTTGGATCGCTCCTATTATTACTAACCAGGGCGAAAATAGATAATGAGCATGAGGTAACAATTCCATGTTGATCCGAATCAATCCATATGCTCCCATCTTTAATAATATTCCCGCTAAAAGCATACATGTACTATAATGTGCTTCCCCATGGGTATCTGGTAACCACGTATGTAGGGGTATAATCGGCAATTTGACAGCATAAGCAATAAGGAAGCCAAAATATAAAAGTATTTCCAAGGTTGCAGGGTATGATTGATTAATTAATCTTTCCAAATCTAATCCTGGTTCGTTGGAACCATATAAGCCCATACCCAGAACTCCGATTAAGAAAAAAATGGAACCGCCTGCAGTATACAAAATAAACTTTGTAGCTGAATATAGACGCCTCTTCCCCCCCCACATGGATAAAAGTAAGTAAACAGGAATTAATTCTAACTCCCACATGATAAAAAAAAGTAAAAGGTCTCGCGAAGAAAATAATCCTATTTGACCACTATACATTGCGAGCATCAGGAAATAGAATAATCGCGAATTCCGTGTAATTGGCCAAGCTGCTAAAGTAGCTAAAGTAGTGATAAATCCTGTCAATAAAATAGATCCTAATGAAAGTCCATCGATTCCCAATCTCCAGTGGAAATCGAAGACATCTATCCATTTATAATCCTCCTTTAATTGGATTAAGGGATCCTCCAGTTGGAAATGATAACAGAACGCATAAGTCATTAGAAGGAATTCTAATAAACAAATAGATATAGTATACCACCTAACGACTTTGTTTCCCTTATGAGGTAAAAAGAAAATTAATGAACCTGCAAATATCGGCAAAACAACAAGTATTGTTAACCAAGGAAAATAACTCATGATAAAGTGATAAAGACAAGATACGTTTTGACCAGAAAAGCCCGTGCTCGATTATTTCGAGCACAGGCTTCTTCGGTAAAGAGGAATCAGACGATTCGAGTGAAGTTTTTTGTAACGTATCAATAAGATAGAGCCATGCTACGTGTTGTTTCAGGCCCTAAATAAACGCGGACACTTAAAAAATCTGTCGGGCAGGCAGATTCACATCTCTTACAACCCACACAATCTTCGGTTCTCGGCGCGGAAGCAATTTGCTTGGCTTTACATCCATCCCAGGGTATCATTTCTAATACATCTGTTGGACAAGCTCGTACACATTGAGTGCATCCTATACATGTATCGTAAATTTTTACGGAATGTGACATTGGATCTATAAATTTTTCTTTTCAACATAAAATTTTTCGATCTGGTAAAAATGAAATTAGTACTATAATGAGTCATATGTATTGTAGACACCAGACGAAGCAATGGTTTATCCAAACTTCAAAAAAAAAAATCTATTTTTTAATCTGTTTGTGAGAAAGCGTGAAGAGAGCCAAGAGACTTTAATTTTGGATTTCAACAATAAATAAGAAATAAGAAAGAATTTTACGAATTGTACAGACGAATTCGAATTAGCCAATAAATTGGCTATCGTCTTTTCAATATAAATTATTGCAATATTCAAATTGCAATATCAATGAATTACAAATACAAAAATTCATTTAAGTGAAAAAGAATACTATGCAATAATCTACTAAAAAAAATGGATATTCTCAAATAATACTAAGAAAATAGTATTGATTTCTATTTATTTTAATATGTGCGCCTTTGTTTAGAGGATTCTATGTCTAATTATTCAAAAGTCTAATTATTCAATAAATTAGATTGATTGATACGAGTGGATTTCCTATTACGATGGATGGAAGAAAGAATGGATAGTCCAATAGCGGCTTCAGCAGCTGCAAGGGCTATAACAAAAATTGCGAAAATATCTCCTTTTAATTGGCGACTATCAAATAGATCAGAAAATGTTACGAGATTTAGATTAATTGAATTCAGTATAAGTTCAAGACATATTAGAGCTCTAACCATGTTTCGGCTTGTGATCAATCCATAGATACCAATCGAAAATAAATAGACACTCAAAAAAAGTACATGCTCAAACATCATTAACTAACTCCTTATCAATCTCGATTCATTTCAATATGAGGGCAAGAATTGAACCGATTCAATTAATTACAATAGAACAATTACACAACAAAAGAAAAAAAAAAAAAAAAAAAAGGAGGTATTTGTTGGCAGTAGATGGATTTTACTAAATCAAAATTGTGATTCTTTAGTTATTTATTTTAGATTTGCAATTCTTATAATTTGTACTTTTTCTAAGTTTTCTTATTGCCGAGCCATAGTAATTGCACCTATTAAAGAAACTAGAAGAATTATGGAAATGAGTTCAAACGGAAGATAAAAATCGGTTGCTAAATGAATTCCAATTTGTTGAACATTATTTATGAGACCCTGTTCTACTATTTGGTTTGATCTTGTAGTCCAAAGAATTCCATACCACGACGTATCTGGGATAGTAGTCATTAGTGAAAAAACAATAGTTATACAAACGAGTGAAGTGAACCCATCTCCAATAGTCCAATAATTCTTATCTTTAGACCATTCTGAGCCATTTACGAACATTACAGCGAATATGATCAAGACATTTATGGCTCCCACATAAATAAGAAGTTGTGCGACAGCTACAAAGTAGGAATTTAATAAAAAATAGAATAAGGATATACAAACAAGAACTAATCCCAGCGAAAAGGCAGAATAAATGGGGTTGGTAAGTAATACTACTCCTAGACCCCCTAGTAGAAGAACAAATCCCCCAAATAGCATAAGAATCTCATGTATTGGTCCAGGTAAATCCATTATGGATAAAAAGAAATTAATAGTATAAAATTTTTCATGAACTGACTAAAACTAAAGGATTCAAGGAAGGAAAAAAGGATTAGGGTATTTTTTTGTGTATAAACTTATAGTTATAAATTATATTATATCACGAAAATCTAGTCTGATTTAAAATAAGAAATAATTTCCAATAAGCAGTAGTTTTTCGTTTTTCTTTATAGTTTAATTTTAAAGTTTAATAAAGAATTATTAGATTTTTATAACAGAAAGACAAAATCAAAGTTTAGTAATCAGTAATCGTTCTTGAATTCGAAGATTTTTCTTTGTTTATTTTACTTTCAGACGAATTCCTAATTGTTTGAATTGTGTAATCTCCCATTATGGAGATTGGTAACCGACTTAAAGCAATTTGATTGTAATTCAATTCATGACGATCATAGGTAGAAAGTTCATATTCTTCAGTCATTGATAAACAGCTTGTTGGACAGTACTCAACACAATTGCCACAAAATATACAAACTCCGAAATCAATACTATAATTAAGCAATTGTTTTCTTTTAATATCCTTTTCAAATCTCCAATCCACAACGGGTAAATCTATCGGACATACGCGAACACATACTTCACAAGCAATACATTTATCAAATTCAAAGTGGATTCGCCCTCGGAAACGCTCTGGTGTAATTGATTTTTCATAAGGGTAGTGAATCGTTATAGGTAAACGATTTGTGTGGGATAAGGTAGTTATGAAACTTTGACCTATGTACCTTGTAGCACGTATTGTTTGTTGACCATAACTCATGAACCCAGTTACCATAGGGAACATATTCATTCTAAATATCTATGAAAAAGATATGTTTCTTTCTCTTGTTTGAGAGAGCTTTTGTGTTGAAAATATTCTTACTATTATTGTATTATCTTATTTATAGTGAAACAAGTTGAGAAGAGGTTGTTAATAAGAGATTGCCCAGGGAAATAGGTAAAAGAAATTTCCATCCAAGATTTAATAACTGATCCATTCTCATCCTCGGTAAAGTCCATCTTATTGTGATAGAAATGAAGAGAAATAAATAAGCTTTAGTTAATGTAATAAATATACCCATTGTCATTTCCAAAATTCCAACTGCTTTATTCATTTGGAAAAAATCAAAAAAGGATATATAGGGAATAGATAAATTCCACCCGCCCAAGTAGAGAACTGTTACAAATAAAGAAGAAACTAATAAATTTAGGTAAGAAACAAGATAAAATAAACCATATTTGATACCGGAATATTCAGTTTGGTAACCTGCTACTAATTCTTCCTCCGCTTCTGGTAAATCAAAGGGTAATCTTTCACATTCTGCCAAAGAAGAAATTAAAAAAACCAGAAAACCTATAGGCTGACGCCAAATATTCCATCCAAAAAAACCGTATTTTGACTGTGCTTCAACTATATCAACTGTACTTGAACTGTTAGATAATCATAGTCGGTGATAACATCACAGTTCCCACCGCTATTTCAAAACCGTACATGAAACCTTAGCTTCATACGGCTTCTCTATGATCAGAAAAAGGAAAGGACTGTTTTGTTCCTAGCCCCGGGGGCGTAGATAGAATTAGATAAAATAAAATAGATTTGAAAGTCCTAAATTAGACCAAAGGAATTCCGTCTGCTAGAATAAGAAAAAGCGCTTCCGAATTGATCTCATCCTTTATAATATAATGAAAATTTTTCTTTGTTCAGTAATAACTTAATCTTGGAATAAAACACTTGTTACTTGTTATAGGAATTCAATTAATAAATGGAAAGAGTTGGGTATTAGTTCATGAGCAATTCTGCATGAATATGGATAGAGGAAGGAAATAATGAAAATTTTTTCTAGTGCACTCCATATCTTTTTTACTATTCTTCTTTCCCCAGGGAGGGGGTATTTAAAAAGAAAAAATGGATAAAGGGTTAATTCGTTCTTGATAGCCATTTCCTTAACAAGTGAATGGGAACATACTCTGGATCGGAATCCGAAGAAAGTACTACTTGATAATTTCTACAAATTGCAAGTCCTTATTATGATTCCTTTTATGGGCAAAAATCTCTAATGTTTTAGATTTTCCATTACTAATCCTTTATGTACTTTAGTGTTCCTAACCCTTCACTAACTTTTGGTGGATTCTTCTTATGGATTATTAAGTTATAGTAATAACTAGGAGTATTCTAGTAATGGAATTCCATATCGTGAATCCTTTATTCTTGGCCGCTTCAAGATATGATGACTAATTAAAAAATATCAACCTTGGGATAAAGAGTTTACACTGCTTATGTTTACTTCCACTTTTTTCTTGTACGTAGGAAATGAGATTTTTTCTTTTTACTACAAATTTATAAGCTGTTTTGTTTCACTCATATAGCTATCTAGTTTAACTTACCAACCCAAATACTAAATAAGAAAAGGAATATAAATAGTTAATGGATTTTATAGGAAAAAGATCTATTTTAACGAATCACACGTAGAGATATTGCTAGCACACAAAAAGTTAATGGTATTTCATAACTAATGGATTGAGCAGCAGCTCGTAGACCGCCTGAAAAAGAATATTTATTATTTGAGCTATATCCTGCCATAAGAAGACCAATAGGAGCTATACTTGAAATGGCAATCCATAAAAAAACACCAATACTAAGATCGGCTAAAACAAAATGATATCCCAAAGGGATAACTAAAAAACTTAATAAAACTGATATGACTGCTATAGAGGGTCCAATGCTAAATAAAGAAATATCTCCTCGGGATGGCAGAATATCTTCTTTAAAAAGTAGCTTAGTCCCATCTGCTATAGCTTGAAGCAGGCCCAGGGGGCCAGCATATTCAGGACCAATACGTTGTTGTATCGACGCAGATATTTCTCTTTCTAACCACACAATTACGAGTACCTCTATTGTTATTCCCAAAAGGAGGGTCAAAATGGGTAGAATCGATATCAGTCCATAGACTTCTTTTAATAATTCCAATTTCGAAAAAGAATTGATAGTTTCTACCTCTACCCTATCTATTATCATTTCAACGATCAACTTCCCCCATAATGATATCTATACTACCTAATATCGTCATGATATCAGCCAATTTCATTTTTTTAACTAGCTGAGGAAGAATTTGCAAATTAATAAACCCGGGTGGACGGATTTTCCATCTCCAGGGGAAAAGGCTATCATCTCCTACTAGATAAATCCCTAATTCACCTTTTGGGGCTTCTACTCTTACATAAAGCTCTTGTCTTGACAATTCAAAATTGGGCGAAGGTTTTTTACCAAGAAATTTATACTCAAAATCATTCCATTCAGAATTATTTTCTTTCTTAAAGCGTCGGACTTCTAAATTTTCATAAGGTCCTCCAGGAATTTTTTCTACAGCTTGTTGAATTATTTTGATGGATTCCCTCATTTCACCAATTCGTACTAAATAGCGAGCTAACGAATCCCCTTCTTTTTGCCATTGGACTTTCCAATCAAATTGGTTGTAAGACTCATAAGGATCTACTTTACGAAGATCCCATTGTATTCCAGAAGCTCGTAACATCGGTCCCGATAAGCCCCAATTTACTGCTTCTTCTCCGCTAATAAAACCTACTCCTTCAACTCGCTCTAAAAAAATTGGATTCTGTGTAATAAGTTGTTGATATTCAACAACTCCGCGTAAAAAATAATCACAGAAATCTAAACATTTATCGATCCATCCATAAGGTAGATCGGCGGCTACTCCTCCGATGCGAAAGTAATTGTGCATCATTCGCATACCTGTAGCAGCTTCAAATAGATCATATATTAATTCTCTCTCTCTAAAAATATAGAAAAAAGGAGTCTGTGCGCCGAGATCCGCCATAAAAGGTCCAAGCCATAGCAAGTGAGAAGCTATCCGGCTTAATTCTAACATAATTACCCTAATATAGCTGGCTCTTTGTGGTATTTGAATATTCTCCAAGAATTCTGGTGCATTTACTGTTATTGCTTCTGTAAACATAGTAGCTAAATAATCCCACCTTGTTACATAAGGTAAGTATTGTATAATAGTTCGGTTTTCCGCGATTTTTTCCATTCCTCTGTGTAAATACCCTAATATGGGTTCACAATCAATAACATCCTCACCATCGAGAGTAACGATCAGTCGAAGAACACCATGCATTGATGGGTGTTGAGGGCCCATATTGACTATCATGAGATCTTTTCTTGTAAGCGGTAGACTCATATCCTTTCTTCCTTAATTCATTATTCCATGAAAATGGATTATTCCATGAATTCCTCAAAGCGAGGCTCATCAAAATGAAAAATCTAAGACTACTATAAGACTACTAAAAAAATAATAAAACAAGAAAAAAATTTGAACGATTAAATTACTGCTCCCGAATATTCAACTGACCGATTAATTTCTTATAACGTACTCTATTTTTCTTTGCCAAATAAGCCAGCAAACGTCGACGTTTTCCCAAAAGTCTTCGTAGACCTCTTTCCGATGAAAAATCTTTTTTGTGTAATTCCAAATGTGAAGCAAGTCTCCGTATCTTATTGGTGAAACTGAATACTTGAAATTCAACAGAACCCCTGTTTTCTTCTTTTTCTTCTTTAACCATAAATCCAAAAATTTTTCTACCTCCTTTCTTTTTCATGTATTTTTCTGATCAGGAAAAATACAAAATTATGTCAGTTATTTTGAAGTTATTCTAATCTCGTACACACACAAATTTGCAATTATTCATCTACTACTGGAATTTGGATTTATTTTATCGATGCAAATTGGATTTGGATAGAAGGGTACATTCTTTCTAATATTTTAGATAGAAGAAATGTTTCTTCTATCTAAAATATTAGAAAGAATTTTGCTGATTTATTTATTGCTATATGCAATTTATGGAATTGATACACCATTTAATTGATATCATTTAGCAAAATGAAACACAGCATATGCATCCATCTTTTGGCTCGAGAATTTCACGGGATAGAGATATGGTATAAGAAATAGACTATTAAGTAACTCTAAATGAATTGTGGATACATCTGTATCCTTAACATACTGAAACGATTGTCATTATTCGTATCAAACCAATAGCGATTCATACAAGCTAAATCTTCTAATCAATGGTGGGCCAATAATGAATTTTTTTGCATATGTATTAAGACGCTTGGCCTGATTTCGAAATTGTCCAGAGTTTTATATGTTGTTTTCATTGCAAAATGATGGGTCTCCTTCCATAACTTTCCAATTACGAGTACGAGAATTGAAAGACATGAAAATTCTCAATTCTCTACGGCGTCTAGTAGATAGAAACAAGAAAATCAGAAGAATCTTTCTCTCTATTCACTATCATTCCGCGTCTTCGACTTCTATTAGTTTCTTTTCTTCTTTAATGCAATAGCTATAGTTTGATATAAGAATCCATTTCTCAAAGTAATGGAAACCATTCTCTTATAGGAAATGGTTCGAAAATCGCTATTCCACCTTTTAGGTATCGTGAAAAGTGATACCTGTGAAGATCGTGCATTTCAGTCAAATTCAGATCCGTTTTTCGAGTCCATGATATAATATAACCAAATTGGATAGATCTTCCACCTGTTTAGCTAAGAAAGAATAGATACAGAGGTGGATAATAGATCGATATGAAGATCATGAGCTGCCCCATAATGAAATCGCCAGTAGTCGCGAATATCTCCTTCTTCCCTAATCCAAGATTGGAGAAAGAAGATCTAAGAGGGACCTATGGAGAATGTAGTCAGAAATCCATAATAGAGTCCGACCACAACGACCGAATTAATTATCCTCATCGAGAAACTTAGACTACTAAATAGAAAAGATTTGAAAATCATGGCATGGGTCTCCTTTTTTTCTTTCTTTAGAGTTTTCTATATGCACAATTTCTCGATGTTTCGATGAGAATTTCTTGACTTTCCATATATAGAAAGAGATAGACTATAAATGACATCTCTTATGTCAATAAGACCAAAGGGATGGATATTAAATGATAGGAAGTGCTAGGAAGTGAAATAGAATGAAATAGAGCCACTTTGGGCTTCCCTATGAAATGAGGCATGGAACGGAGCCACTACGAAGAAATTATGGGAGTTACGAAAGAAGCTTCGGACTCATATTGTTCATGGGTTGAGAGCGGGAGTTGAACTCTAGGAGGTCGAATCCCCCCTTGTTCCTCAGTAGCTCAGTGGTAGAGCGGTCGGCTGTTAACTGACTGGTCGTAGGTTCGAATCCTACTTGGGGAGATTTTATTCATTCTTTAATGTAAGAATTTTAATGTAAGAATAAAGAATTGAATTAAAGGGCTTGCTTTGACCCTTAGGAGTAGGTAACCCGTTCGCTATCCTTGTTTCTATTTCTATTGCATTCTATCTCATCGTATCACATTCTGTTCTACGATTCCACTTCGACAAAAGGAAAGAGCATACCTAAGTTCAATAGCTTTACGTCCGCTATCCCGATCATGATTTTCCTACCCTCAGGGGGAAAGTAAAGGCCCTTCCCCCTTTGGAAGGCTGTGGGCGAGGAGGGATTCGAACCCCCGACACCGTGGTTCGTAGCCACGTGCTCTAATCCTCTGAGCTACAGGCCCAGCTGTCTCCACTGGATCTCTTCCCGGGGGTACCCCTTCATTTCAGGTTAAGAAGATGGGAAAGCGCCTTTCTCTCTATAAGAACAGTGCGTTCCGAGGTGTGAAGTGGGAGAGAGGGGATGTGATGATTGAGGTTTTGAATAAGACGACCTTTGCATTTTAGATTTGGATCTTTTTCTTATTTCAAAATAGTGAAAAAGTCAAATAAGAGGTGTTAAGCTTTTTATCATTCTGGCATCGAGCTATTTTGCCGCAGGACCTCCCCTACAGTATCGTCACCGCAGTAGAGTTTAACCACCAAATTCGGGATGGATTGGTGTGGTTCCTCTACGCCTAGGACACCAGAATATCGAACCATGAACGAGGAAAGGCATGAGATAAATATTGGCTAGTAATTGTGAAGCCCCAATTCTTGACTGAAAGGGACACCAAAGGCCT
>NW_028259641.1:0-32232 GCF_056163025.1 Triticum urartu | reverse complement strand
ACCATATTTTTCCTCTGCGCTTTCCCCGGGGCTGCCATATTCGTCTTCTGAGTCTTCCTCTAGAGTTCCATATTCGTCCTCTTGGGTCCTATATTTGCTCTCTGGGCTCCCATATTCCTCTTCTGAGTCTTTCTCTAAAGTCCTATATTCGTTCTCTGGGTTCCCATATTCGTTTTCTGGGCTCCCATATTCGTCTTCTAGGGTTTCATATTCGTATTCGTCTTCTAGGATTCCATATTTAGATTCTTCTAGGGTTTCATATTCATATTCGTCCTCTCGGGTCCTGTATTCGTCTTCTAGGGTCTCATATTCCTCTTCTGAGTCTTCCGCTCGAGTCCTATATTCTTCTTCTAGGGTCCTATATCTAAATTTAACAATTCCTGAACCCTTTTTATCTTTTCTGTATCGGGGATCGTCAAAATAAGCAAAAATAGTATTTCTACGTAAAACACCCATAAGGGGGATTTCAATCGAAATCCCAAAACAGGATATTAGTTCTTTCTCTTGTTCTTGATGATATTGTAATGGAATGACGAACCTATTTCTTCGCTTTTTCGCCAACAAATCTGAATTATCTTGAAAAATAGAAGGATAGATAAAATTCCAATGGCCATTGGACATGATTCGATCCGACGTTGAATAATCAAGAATTTCCCTATCTTTTTTACCATAAGTATTCATTTGATCTTGATCCTTGTGGAGTGAAAAAGACGCTATACTGGATCTGCACATACTTACTGACAATATCCATAAATGGCTTGTTTTTGGTAATCGGCGAAGATTACCATATTGATATTCGGGCGCATGGTAAACATCAGTACTCCAGTGCATTTCGCCGTCTGATTCAGAATAAATATGCTTTTGTACCCTTTCTTTAAAATGTAAAGTGGACGTTCCGGCACGAATCTCCGCAATTACTTGTTCGGATTTTACATATTGATCATTTTGCACTAGAATCAAGCTTTTTGAGGGAATATTCACACTATATAGAATATCTTGACTCTGAATAGTTACATGCAAGTCTATATAACATAGAAAAGCAGGCTGCCCATGACGGGTACGTGTGGGGTGAACCAAATTCTCATTGAATTTTATTTTTCCATTCGAAGGGGATCGTACAAGGTCGGCAGTACCCCCTGTGAATACTCCGCCAGTATGAAAAGTTCTTAATGTTAGTTGAGTCCCTGGCTCCCCAATTGATTGACCTGCAATAATACCTACGGCTTCTCCCAATTCGACCAGATCACTATGAGTAGGACTCCGGCCATAGCATAATTGACAGATCCAAGAAGTGCTTCGGCAAGTAAAGGGGGTTCTAATATATATTGGTTGTGCTCGAAATGGTTGTGCTCGAAAGGCAGTTATGAATCGATTGACTAATCCAATTCCAATATCTTGATTTCGCGCGGCAATGCATCGTGAACCGATATATATATCGTCTGCTAATACACGACCAATTAGTGTTTGGACAAAAAGTTTTTCCGTCATCCCATTTTGAGGACTTACAGAAATACCTCGGATAGTACCACAATCTCTTCTACGCACAATAATATGTTGAACTACTTCAACAAGTCTACGTGTAAGATATCCAGCATCTGCTGTTCGCACAGCAGTATCTACAACCCCTTTGCGGGCTCCATAGCAGGAAATTATATATTCTGTCAAAGAAAGTCCCTCGCGTAAATTGCTTTGAATAGGTAAATCAATCATTTGTCCTTGAGGGTCCGACATTAATCCTCTCATACCTACTAATTGGTGTACTTGAGATGCATTTCCTCTGGCTCCTGAAAAAGACATTAGATAGACTGGATTAGAAGGATCCGTTATCCGAAAATTTGAATTCATTTCTTGTTTCAAATATTCACTTGTCGCATACCATATCTCAACAGATTGGCGTAATTTTTCTACCGCGTGTACAGCCCCATAATAATAGTGTTTCTCCAAAAGAAAACTCTGTTGTTCCGCGTCTTGGACTAACCATCCCTTAGAGGGTATTGTTAAAAGATCCTCGATTCCTAACGAAATCGATGTAGTAGTGGCTTGATGGAAGCCCAGAGTCTTTAGTTGATCCAGTATATGGGATGTATATCCCATTCCAAAATGATCTATTAATCTGCTAATAAGTCGTTTCATACCAGTTCCGTCTATCTCTTTATTATGAAAGACCAGATTGGCCCGTTCCGCCATACATAAGTACCCCCTTTTCGGCTGAGTAGGATTCGACAATTGCTGAGTAGGATTCGACAATGGGCCTGAGTCAGTGATTCGAAAATTTAATTAACTTAATTGCCTCAATCTCAATCTGGATTCGCGTGGCAAATAATGATGATACTAGGGAAATCGGAATGCCCCCCGAAAGGGGAGGGGCATCGCCGAATCTAACTTTCTTGTTTAGGTAGTGTATGAATAGGCCTGACTAAATCCTTGTATGGCTTCCTCTATTTCTCTATAAAAAGAAATATGACCAAGAGTGGTTCGAATGTATATCGAACGAATTTCTTTTTTTCTATTTCCCATTATTAGATAGTGGGCATAAATCTCATGATAAGTCCCCAAAGATTCATATTGAACTTCAATCGGAACTTCTCTTGACCCAATGACGCGTTGATCCAGGTTCCATCGTAGCCACAAGGGACTATCTAAACTGATTAGTTTTTGTCTATAAGCTCCCAGTGCATCATAAGAACTAGAAAAATGGGGTTCTTTATCTTTCCTATATTTAAAATTATTATTATTATTGTAATTTACTTTTAGATTTGGGTAGTTTCTGCAACTATTATATCTATTTGCACAAATACCTCGACGCTTTCCAATCGTTAATACATAAAGCCCGATAAGCATGTCTTGGGTTGGTACGCAAATAGGATCCCCAATAGCGGGAGATAAGAGATTCATATGAGAAAACATAAGTAAACGGGCTTCTGCCTGAGCTTCCAAGGATAAAGGTAGATGAACAGCCATTTGATCTCCATCAAAGTCCGCATTGAAACCCTTACACACTAATGGGTGTAAAGAAATAGTACGCCCCTCTACTAAAGTGGGTTGAAAGGCCTGTATGCCTAATCTATGCAGGGTAGGTGCTCTATTTAACAGTACAGGATGTCCCCGCATAACTTCTTGAAGTATTTCCCATACAATGGGTTCTTTTTCCCAAATTTTCCTTTTAGCAATCCTTACATTAGAAGTGGCGCGTTTCGTGATTAAATCGCGAATTACAAATAGCTGAAAAAGCTTTATTGCTATCTCTAGAGGTAATCCACATTGATGTAATGAAAGCGAAGGACCCACAACAATGACAGAACGCCCCGAGTAATCGACCCGTTTCCCAAGCAGAGTCTCGCGAAACCTTCCCTCTTTACCTTCAATTACATCTGAAAGTGATTTGTATACTTTATTGTGACCATCCCTCGTCGGTTGCCCGCGGGACCCACTATCAAGAAGTGTATCCACGGCTTCTTGTACCAATTTTTCCTGGCACATTACTAAATCTGCTGGCGCTAATTCACTTCTTTTTAATAGATAGGCAAGATTGTTGTTCCGACGGATAACTCTCTTATAAAGTTCATTAATGTCTGAAGTCACTACTTTATCTCCAGACCTATAAACAATAGGTCTCAATTCGGGAGGAAGAACCGGTAATAAGCACAAAACCATCCATTCTGGTTCTACATTTGTTTGAATAAAATGTTTCGCCAATTGCATGCGTCTAATCAAAAAAACTTTTCTTATTCGTCTTTTTCTATCTTCCCACTCATCTCCACTATACCCCTCGTCTTCTAATTCCTTCCATTCGACCAAAGAATTCTCTATAATAATTCGCAAATCCAAATCTGCTAATTGTTCTCTAATAGCACCTGCTCCTGTCGCAATTTCCCGATTTCGAAATGTTGCAAAGCCTGGGGTAGAAAAAAAGGGAGAAATGCTGTGGTTACAGGATGCAATTTCCTCTTCGAATAAACCTCGTAATCGTAAAAAAGTGGGTTTTTTAGTGCTGGGCCTAGCAAAAGAGAAATCGCCGTATACTAGGCCCTCCAACTTCTTAAGAGGTTTATCTAAAAGATTCGCGATATAACTAGGAAGACCTTTCAAATACCACACATGAGTCACGGGACATGCGAGTTTGATGTATCCCATTTGATATCTTCGTATCCGAGAATCCACAAATTCGACCCCGCATTTTTGGCAAAATCTTTCGTCTTCGTTTTCAGCTCCGCTCGCTCGAGAATTGCCACAAGCGCAAATCCCGCTTTTTATGGGTCCAAAGATTCTTTCGCAAAACAATCCATCTTTTTCTGGTTTATCGGTTTTATAATGAAAAGTAGAGGGCCTTGTGACTTCGCCAACGACTTCTCCATTAGGTAGGTTTTTGTTAGCCCAAGCCTTTATTTGTTGAGGGGAAACGAGTCCAATTTGAAGTTGTTGATGTTTATATTGGTCAATCATAAAATAGAAATAAGAAAAGAATTTATATTTATTCCGATCAAACTTCCTCCCTATTAACCTGGAAGTTCTTTTCAGATACAAGGAAATGATTCAGTTCTAGAGCCAAAGATCGTAGTTCTCGAACGAGCACTCGAAAAGATTCTGGAGGATCCTCATGATTAGGTATTCTTTTTCCCCAGATCGTAGCATTAAGTATTTCTTGGCGAGCTATAAGATGGTCAGATTTATAAGTAAGTATCTCTTGTAAAATATGAGCAACACCAAATCCTTCTAAAGCCCAAACTTCCATTTCTCCTACTCGTTGTCCCCCTTGCTTGGCTCTTCCTCTAACCGGTTGTTGTGTAACAAGTGAGTAGGGCCCAGTAGAACGCCCATGAATTTTCTCATCAACTTGATGAATTAATTTTAAGATATAGGACTTCCCTATTAGAACAGGTTGCTCAAAGGGGTCGCCTGTTCTTCCATCAAATATTCTGCTTTTTCCCGGGTACTCGGGTTCAAATACCCATGGATTTTTTGTTTCTTTACTGGCTTCATATAATTCTGAAAACACAAGTTTTCTTGAAGCCTCTTGCTCATATCTCTCATCAAAGGGTGCTATTCTATAATGTTTCTTTAGCAGATCCCCCGCTAATCCGAGCGAGCTTTCAAATATTTGTCCCACATTCATTCGGGAGGGTACTCCTAAGGGATTGAAGACCATATCAACGGGTGTTCCATCTTGCAAATAGGGCATATCTTGCCTAGGCAAAATTTTGGAAATGATCCCTTTATTCCCATGTCTTCCGGCTACTTTATCCCCAACTTTGATTTCACGTTTCTGTAAAATATATACACGAACCATTATGTCGAGCGGGTCCCTTTGGATCCATTTCACATCGATAACGCGCCCTCTTCCACCTATAGGTAATTTCAGAGAAGTTTCTTTTGAAGTGGAAACCTCAAGGCCAAATATGGCCCGTAATAATCCAGCTTCCGCGATATAAGATGATTCGCTCGCTATCTGAGGCGTTAATTTACCTACTAAAATATCACCAGTTTCTACCCAGGATCCCAACCTAACAACTCCATTTCTGTCCAAATTGCGGAGTAAATGTTCTTCTAGATGTGGTATTTCTTTAGTGATTTTTTCAGCGGAGCCCTGGCTTGTCGTATCCGTCTGAATTTCATATTTCCGGATGTGAAAAGAGGTATAAATATCTTCATATACCAAACGTTCGCTAATTAGTACTGCGTCTTCAAAATTGTAACCTTCCCATGGCATATAAGCTACTAATACGTTTTTTCCTAAAGCAAGTTCGCCCCCAATTGTAGCAGCTCCTTCTGCTAAAATTTGTCCTTTTTTAATGGATTTACCCCGTGGAACCCGGGGTTTTTGGTGCATACAAGTATTTTTGTTAGAGCGACGGTGGTTAACTAAAGGAATACTTATAGTCTTCCCACTACTTGATAAAAGTATCTTATGACTATCAGTAGAAATGATCTTTCCCTCGCGTTCGGCTATAATGGAAACCCTCGAATCTAGAGCTGTTTGGCGTTCCAATCCAGTTCCAACAATGCATTTCTCGGACCGAGAAAGCGGAACTGCTTGGCGCTGCATATTAGAACTCATTAAAGCCCGATTCGCATCATTGTGCTCAATAAAAGGAATGAGAGAACCCCCAATAGAAAAATATTGGAAAGGAAAAATACTTCTAACATGAATCTGTTCCCATGCAATAGTCAAGAATTCTTGACGGTATCTAGCCGGAACAACCTGTTCTTCCTGAATACCTTGATTCAAGGACAAAGAATTTCCTGCTGCTATCATATAATATTCATCTCTATTTGGTGATAGATAAACCACCTGTCTCTCTTTTTTTTCTTTTGCTTTCTCAGCAGATATTTCATAAAACGGACTCTCTATGGATCCCCACAAGTGATCAATTCTCGCATGAATTGTTAAGGATCCAGTAAGTCCAACATTGATTCCTTCAGACGTGTCAATTGGACAAATACGCCCATAGTGACTCGGATGAATATCTCGGCTCCGAAAACTTGCGGTTCTCCCCGTCAACCCTCCAGGACCTAAACAACTCACTTTTCGCCCATGAACAGTTTGTGTCAATGGATTCGTTTGATCAAAAACTTGAGATAACGGGTATGTGCCAAAAAAGGTCTCATAAGTAGTTATTAATAAAATTGAAGTTGAAGTTGGAGTTACCAAAGTTTGGGGAGTCGGTTTCGATTGACGTATGAATACTCTACGAATAGTTTTTTGAACTGCATGTTGTAAACGACCAAGAGCCAATCCGAATTGATCTTGTAACAGATCCGCAACCGAACGAATACGTTTATTTTTCAAGTGATTCATATCGTCATCGTCAAGTATACCCGTTCCAAATTTCATTCCAATCAAATGATCCGTAGCGGCCAATACATCTCGTGGTAACAAGAATGTATTGTTCTGAGGAATATCAAGATTAAGTCTCCGATTCATATTTCGTCGACCAATCCTTCCTAATTCACATTTTTGTTGAAAAAATTTCTTTTGTAATTCCTCGCATAAGGACTCCGAAAATACCAGGTCCCCACCTACACAAGCAAATTGTTGATAAAACTCCAAAATAGCTTTTTCTTTTGACTCAATCCTCTTCTTCTCTTTAGCATTCGGGAAAGACAAGAAAATTTCAGGGTAGGAAACATTATCCAGAATTTCTCTTAGATTCGAACCCATAGCTGATGATAGAACTAGAATAGATATCTTTTGTTTTCTACTCACGCGAGCCCATATCCTTTCTTTTTTATCAATTGCTAATTCCGATCTCCCCCCCCAATCTGATATTATAGTGCCAGTGTAGATAGAAATTCCCTTATGATCTAATTCCGAGCGGTAGTAAATACCAGGACTTAGCAATATTTGATTGATCACAATTCGGTATATTCCATTTATAATAAAGGTTCCTAAGGAATTCATTATAGGAATGTTTCCGATAGAAATGGTTTGCTTTTGCACATCGAAACCAAAAATTAATCTCGCAGATACATATAATTCGGAAGAATAGGTGAGTGATTCATACACAGCATCTCTTTCTTTTATCGAGGGTTCTAGCAGTTGATATCCTTTCGCAAATAATTGAAATGCAATTTCGTGATCTGGATCTTTAATTGTTGGAAACTTGTCAAGTTCTTCTGCCAAGGCTTGATTAATGAACCTACAAAATCCCTCGAATTGGATCTGACTAAATCCGGGTATTGTGGACATTCCCTCGTTTCCATTCCGGAGCATCTTAATCTTAAGTTTCCTGTTTATCAAAGAAAAATTCCATTATCAGCTCACTCTTCATCAATCCCTATGGATCGATCTAGCAATCATGGAATCTATATTCTGTTTACTGAATCACATGAAATTCTAGGGAACTCCACATACGTATTTCATATATGTATTTCATACATATGAATAGAGACCATTTGGACGAAAGTTCGAGTTTGCCAGGGGTACAAATGAAATGAAAATGAATTGATAAAACATTCCTACAAAAAAAATTCTGCCACTTATACTTTATGTTATGATATTCTAATCAGATTGGATGGCAAAGATTTCTCATTTTATCTCCTTTCTATGAATGTAATAAAGCCGTAATATAATATACTAGAAAGTTTGACTTTACTTCGATTTAGAATAGCGTGCTTACTTTAATTTCTCAAAATAATTTGAGGGTTCTTTTTTATTTCGGATCGGAGTAGTATAATTGCTAGAAAATTCAGTATTTCATTGTGGAATTCTAAAATAAAGTAAGTCCCTTTTTTAAGTACATGCCAATCTAGTTATCCACCTCTCCCCATATCCATGCTTTTCTTTTATCGTAATTTCACTTGGGTACGCCAAGATAGTCAGGTTATACTCTATATCAGAGCAAATTTCCTTTTTTTATTCAAGATATTTAATTTAATACTTTGAAAAATTAAAGCATGATTCCCCATAGAGATATGTACATAAAGGGGATCTTTGGATAATAATGCTGTTCGGACCTAAAGTTTACCTATACACGGATTAAGCATAAAGCCATAATATTTTATTATGCCATTGAAGGGGGGGGAGATAATACCGATTTAAGAGTAGTTCACTACTGCAATAAAAAAAAGAGAATTCTAGTTAACGGTTCCAATTTATTCTGAATTTTGCAGCCTGTGAATAGAAATCCACTTTTTCTTCTTTTTCATCTCAATAGAAAGAAATGGGAAGTTTTATTGTGTTAACAATGTATGTTTTAAGATAGAATCTATCGAGGAGAATAATAGAAACTGGATCAAAAAAAGCAGGAATAGATTTTTTGAAAAAGATTGGAAAAAAGTAAGTAGAATTATATTCAAAATAAAAGGGGCTTTTCGTAAGAAAACGTGGATGAATACTTGCTGTTTTCTAGATTTTTGATCGGATTTTTTGGCGGCATGGCCAAGCGGTAAGGCAGGGGACTGCAAATCCTTTATCCCCAGTTCAAATCTGGGTGCCGCCTGATCAATAAAATACTTAGGTTTTTTTTATAGTGCTGATCGAATTCGATAAATTTTTACTTCGCATAAGTTCGGGCAAGAGAGTAACTGGGCCTGCCGATACTGGGTTTAGAGAAACCATACCATAGTTCTATCCTCAAACTAGGGTTAGGGTTTGTTTTGACGGTAGTGGCCAAAATGGTTATCAATAGGGGTGAGGTAGTGTTTCCTTATTCTTTTATTATATGAATTTGAATTGGTTCTTAATTGAGATTCGATTTGATAATTTTAAAATACGAGGATAAGATGTCAGAAATCTTGGTATCCAAAGAAAGGTCCCTAAGGGGCATTCTTTTTTTTTTTCAATCTAAGATTCAAGAAGGGACTCCACGAAAGAATATCAAGACTTACTAATTATTATACATTTTTTTATCGTACATCTTATGTTACCTACATACACTAAAGTAAGGACTACTTAATTCTAACGAGAATCAGATTAAATAGGTCGATCAAAAATCAATTTAGGAGTTGTATTATGGATAAAATCTCTTCATTCTTTCATAGAATGATACAAAGCAAGGCTGCAGGGTTTAGGTCAAAAATAAACATTAGGTAAGGTAGGTATCCAATAAATATTTATCTATCGATAATTTTATGGTATATTCGGGCGTCCTTTGCTTAAAAAAAAAAAAAAGAGTAACAAAAGGAATAAAAAATCTTCCTATTCCCGCTTCTTCTATTCAGGACATCATTCCCGTACTCTTTCTTTTTTAAGGAAAAAAGGGCTATAGTATCTCGTATTTTTAATGCTCTCTAATTCTACCAGAATTCCTATAAGAATTTGTTAGGAGTAAATTCCTTGAACTGATTGATCCATGGCCTTAGGGCGGAATCCCTTTTTGACTCTGTACCCTTGATTCCACTATGATTATTGATCAATAGTAGAATAATCCCTTCATAGAAATAGGAGACATAATTTAGATGGATATAGTAAGTCTCGCTTGGGCTGCTTTAATGGTAGTCTTTACATTTTCTCTTTCACTAGTAGTATGGGGA
Organism: Triticum urartu; assembly: GCF_056163025.1. NCBI lineage: Eukaryota > Viridiplantae > Streptophyta > Magnoliopsida > Poales > Poaceae > Triticum > Triticum urartu. Next base: position 22,260 of record NW_028259641.1, on the reverse strand, counting down.
AGGAGTGGACTCTAGGGATACTACTAATTGATTAAGTAATCAAATTGTTGTATCAATTCTTTTCTTTAATGGATCATTTTGCATTAATCATTTTGTCAAACGTTATTCTTTAATCTTTTTCTTTAGTTTTGTTTCACTCCTGTAAGAAACTCTTGTATTGTAAGTTGTAATGTAAGAAAGAGCCATTATACCAATTCAGAATTTCTACTAGAAATGACGAATGGTTAAAAAAAGTTCTATACATAAGAAAATTAGACTTTCTTCCACGGAACTATTCACGGCATATCACACATTTTCCATTTCCTTTTACTTTTTACTATAGTCTATTCTTCATATTATTTTTCTTTCCTTCCATGGATTCTTTGGTCAAGAATTGTCTTAGATTTTTTTATTTTGACCTGATTGAAATTAAGTGGATGCAATGAAAAAAGAAATTGAATTAGACTACTTAACTATTTCAATCTACTAATCTATTCTATGTAGATTCAAAGATAATATAATAGAAAGAATCTAAAGTGTCGTAGAAAAAACTATATGTAGTTCTTTCTACCACACTTTAAGATTCCAACCAGATCCTTTCATTTAAGACTTGGATTTTTTTTATTTAATCCCTTTTTAATTTCTTCAATGATTAATTGGAATTCCAATTAATTATTTTGGCTGACTGTTTTTACATAAATAATAAGTAAAAAAGAAGTAGGAACTAGAATGAACAGTGCAGTAGCAATAAATGCGAGAATATTGACTTCCATAACCTCTTTATTTTTTATTTTCACAATAACTCGGGATGTAATCCCATGGAGAGGAAAAAGGGGTATCTTGTAAATTCAAGGGTAGGGCTTGCATTCTGATAATACTGAATCAATTCAATATTATGAATATCGGATCTATCAAATCAATTCATGGATGAGAGTTATATTTCACGGATGAGAGTTATATAGTATAACATAGGAAGATCCTCTATCCACACTAAGACCAAAATGGGTTTTTTGATTGGATTAGGAATTCCCTCTTTTTTAATCCTTTTCTACTTTTTCTTTTCTATATCTCTAACCCACGAGCTTTCTTAATCTTATACTTTCTTAATCTTATACAATTTCCCTTCCTTTTTCTTATAGTTATACATACAATTATGTATGTATTATATGACCAACTTTCACTTTCTATGGGTCACATAGACATCCAAATAAGCAGTAGAAGTGAGATGGGGAAAAGAGGTCTGAAATAAAAAGGGAATACGATTTATGTATGGATTCCGGTAAAATACCGGTACTCTATTCCATAAGAGTGGAATAGGAAATTAAGATGAGGATGGTATCATCATAAAGAAAGATAGAGTAATATAATATCCTAAATTCTACTAATCCACATATCGTATGTGTGTCTTTCTTTATCGATTGGGAGTAGTGAAAAAAAAATTCCTATATGCCCTCCCTCCCTCTTTAATGAGAGATGCAAAATAAAAAAGTGAAGTAAGGGTGCCCTGTGGGTATTTGATCTTGCTCCCTGCCCCTTTTTTTCATGGAAAAAGGAAATATCAATTTCTCCATTCATTGAACCCTAGTTCGGGACTGACGGGGCTCGAACCCGCAGCTTCCGCCTTGACAGGGCGGTGCTCTGACCAATTGAACTACAATCCCCGCGGGGTGTATGGCATACCCATTCTTAAATAGAACCATAAGAAGATTCGATTCGTCTTTCGTACTCTAAGAAATAGACGAATCATATACTACATACCCACATATTATATTATACGTGGGTATAGTGAGAGTGACATAACTAGTATGTCGTGATTTTTTATCACTAAAAATGGATAATAATCCAGCCTTCAATAAGAAAAACTCTTTTGTTTGTAAGAAAGGAATGAGAGAGATATGGATTAGAAAAAAAAATTTCCCTTTTTTCTTTATCTTTTATTTCTATAGATCAGACATTTTATTTTATGGAAGAAAAACAAAAGGATTTAGTTCATACTCACGAAGCCCTAGATTTTTGGTTTGGGCCGAGCTGGATTTGAACCAGCGTAGACATTGTCAACGAATTTACAGTCCGTCCCCATTAACCACTCGGGCATCGACCCAGGAAGAATTTATTCTAGGGTTTTTGCTAATCTATGATTAACCTCCTTTCATAATACTCCCTACCCCCAGGGGAAGTCGAATCCCCGCTGCCTCCTTGAAAGAGAGATGTCCTGAACCACTAGACGATAGGGGCATCACTAGACGATAGGGCCATATACAACCGCTCGTGATTATACTATAATCATAGTATGAGCAGTTTTTTGGAATTGTCAATATACTCGAAAAGTATAAATAGATCCAAAGCAAAGAGTTTTTCCAACTTTTCTGTTATGTTTTCATCTAGGATTTTTTTTAGTTGATCGTTATAGATTAATTCTCCGTGCTTCATTTAGTGTTCATACCAAAAATGCATCCATCCCGCACTAAGTCATAAAATTCTCTAAAAATATAGAGAAAGTTTCAAAAACAAAGAAAAAAAGTGAATCAATTTAGTAGAAAAGTACTCTATCAGATTCGAACCAACGACTTACGTCTTAGCACGAGATTACTCTACCACTAATTTAAAAAGCCCTTTATCGGATTTGAACCGATGACTTATGCCTTACCATGGCATTACTCTACCACTGAGTTAAAAGGGCTTTTTATTTAATTCAAAAATTAGCCACTTGGATTTCCCATTATGGGTCTACTGCATAATGTACATATTCATATATATAATATATAGAGATAGAGAGAGAGACATTATGTAGAGATTGTATATGTATATATCGATATCTTGAGAGCTCAAAATAAAATTAATAAAAAAAAACATACCCTACATAACATATCCAACTCTTCTTGGTTCAGGGTTTTCCGTTTCCGAAGACTAGTAAAATAGGCGGATTCTGGAACCCCAAGGATTCAACGGTATATGGATATGGAAAATATAAGATTTCCGATCCTAGCGGGAAAAGGCGGGGAACAGATACCCAATAGGATATAGGATCCTTGGGAGGAACTTTTGGTAATGGCCTTGATCCTCTATGCTATTTTTTATGTGTTCTTAGTTCTATTGAACTTTTTGCATTCTTTTAAACAAGAATCTAATAAACTAGAATTGAGTCAGTGGAAAAAAGGAGAGAGAGGAAAGTGTTAAATGGAGAGAGTCGACTAATCAGAGACTTTTAGGATCTTCTTTACATCAGGTAAATCTGTCGGCCCTGTCCGTTTTTTTCTTTAAGTTACGACTCTTTGCTGCTTACTTCTATCAAGCCATAGGGAAAGTCTATGATGAATTTGGAAAACTCATCTCACTCTTACTCTATGGCTCGGACTTAATGGGGGAAGAAAACATCTTCCATAATTTCTTTTTTGTTCAATTCTGGACAAAAAAGAAAAGGAAAAAAGGAATTTATAGGGACAGTGTTACCCCCTATATCCCCTAGTTTATATTGTAGGAATAATAAAACAATTTAGCAGTCTGACACACTTACGTCCTTGCAAAGTAAATAATTATTATTGTAGTCGTAACCGTAGAATAGGATCCTAATCAAAATAAATACATTTGGTTCAGGCGCTATTAGCATGGTAAGAAAAGATTTTTTTTACAGACCAGAGGGGCTATCTAAATCCTAAAGTAAAGGCGAGCGATCGAAGTAGAAGTACCAACGGCTCAGTGTCATGAACCTTCTCCATCTGATTCAATAAGGGGGAATTAGCCTTCTTGTCAAATGGCTATCCTTGACAAAGGGTACCATTTATACCATAATCTACAATGTAGCGGGTATAGTTTAGTGGTAAAAGTGTGATTCGTTCTATTAATAACTGAATTTGAAATGATATACTTAAGGCATCCTTAAGTTTTTTATTTTTATATTCCGATGAAAACTTTAGTTCTTATAAAGGATTAAATCCTTTTCCTCTCAATAGCATATTGAGGAAGAATATACATTCTGGCGATTTGTATCCAAAGACTAATTTAAATTGCATCCAAAATAAAAATAGGATTATGAGTACAGAGTCGCGAAGCATAATTTTGCATTGGATTAAGTATTCCAATTTTGAAAATATGAGTAAAGGATCTATGGATGAAGATACAAAAAAGTTGATTTCCAATCGTAACTAAATCTTCTTAAAATAAGGAATAAGGAAGCCAAATAGCTAAAAAACGATAGTTTTGGTTTACTAGAACCATCCGCATATTGTTTCAGCTCGGTGGAAACCCAATTCTTTTCCTCAGGATCTCTTGAATGAAATTAGGGAACGAAGTAAGTAGATTAGATGAATTTAGATAGAATTTCTATCTCCTACTCTATAAGGATCATCTAGAAAGCGGAGAGCTTTGGTTCCATTCAAATAGAAAAGCTGACATAGATGTTAAGTGGTGAGAATATCCATAAAGGAGCCGAATGAAATCAAAATTTCATGTTCGGTTTTGAATTAGAGACGTTAAAAATAATCAACCAACGTCGACTATAACCCCTAGCCTTCCAAGCTAACGATGCGGGTTCGATTCCCGCTACCCGCTCCATTCTGTATAAAAGGAGTATTCTATTTGTCTAGACATGTTAGAGGCTTGTATTCAAGCCTTTTTTGTCCACCAGTTTCTGGTACTCCAGAGCGGAGTAGAGCAGTTTGGTAGCTCACGAGGCTCATAACCTTGAGGTCACGGGTTCGATTCCCGTCTCCGCACTTAGCAGTCTGTATAAAAGGACTATTCTATTTCTCTAGATATGTATGGTAGAGGGGCGTATCCAACCCTTTTTTATTCATTAGTTCCCGGCCCTAGAGGGCAAAATTGAGCAGTTTGCGAAGTCACTTGCCTTCAAAAAAAGAAGGCGCAAGGCCTCTCCCTACCCTGCAGAAAATAAAAATGAAACGAAAGGGACAGTCTACCTCTCCCTTCCCTTTAAAAAAAGTTTGCCCGTTGTTTGTCTCAGTTAATACCCAATTTTTGGAGCTCTGTTGGCGAGTTCTATTTCTGCCTCTGGAGCGCCCTCTTTTTTTGAGTGGGATGCAAAGGAAGGGTAAGATAGTAAGGGATACGGCACTAGACTAACACCTAATTAATACTTAATTTAATATAAGTAGTTAAACAGTTAACTAGACTAAACTTTTTATCATAGTACTTTGATAAATTAAGCGGGCGAGCGGCGGGAATCGAACCCGTATCTTCTCCTTGGCAAGGAGATATTTTACCATTGAACTACGCTCGCTACGGTATATATTTTATAGCGTATATCCGCCTGGGTCGACCTTCTATGTCTGGGTCGACCGTTTCATTTCATTTTCTATTATATTAGAGTTTTCCTTTTTTTATTATCTGTCAATGAATATTCTAATGGGAATGGAATTTCATAATACTGAAAGAGAAGAGCTAGCAATTCGGAACGCAAATTGCGTTTTAATACGTCTCACTATTCTAATTTTTTAGAAGAAATGGCCTTTATTATTTCTTTTTTATGGGGTTAATAAATATTAACCAAATTTCATTTAAGAAATGAGAGAATTCAGAATAGCTACGAGAAAGACTAGTCCAATCCATAATGATGTACCGGAAAATACAACATTTTTATTATTTGACCAACCATCAGGAGAAGCAAATACAAGGGGTACACTAATTACTAAGACTGAGGAAGTCGCAATTAATGCAAAAACAGCTAATTGGAAAGCAATAGTCATATTTCTAATCCTCCAAGCTACCATCAAATAAAGTTGACTACATATTTGATCCCTCACTTAAACCAAAATTGTAAAAAAATACAAGAAGTAGGAGGGGTTTAATCATGAATCCATTGATTCTTCTCTTTAATTCAAATTTATTACTTAAACCGCTTTTTTATTTGGATATGGGGGTGAGAAGAGATTATTTACTCTTTATTTCACAAGCGGGTATAGCGGATCCTGTATCCGTGTATACAGTATACAGAGATATATCGAAAAGGAACTTGTATCTGATATCTTTCTAGAGGCTAATAAATCTTTTTATTTTTTATATGGCTATGTTCTATTTGTAGGAGTAAAATAAGGATTAGGCTGTGGAGAGATGGCTGAGTGGTTGATAGCTCCGGTCTTGAAAACCGGTATAGTTCTAGGAACTATCGAGGGTTCGAATCCCTCTCTCTCCTTTTGCTTATTGAATACGTTTGTTTCTTTCATTTTTATTTATTTTTTTTTTCTGTCCCTTATCTTTCTTTCATAAAAAGGAATGAATGGCTCGGCTAGATGGAATAACCGAGCCAGAACAGAAAAAAAGTAGAACAGGTATAAATAAGAAAATCTTAGTTAAGAGGGTTCATGTAAAGAACAGGTTCCAAATCACGATCGATTCCCTTTTCAAAACCTGCTGCAGCAGCTCGGGCTCTTCCTGCATGCCATAAATGGCCCACAAAAAAGAAGAATCCTAGAACAAAATGAGAAGTTGATAACCAACTTCTAGGAGAGACATAATTAACTGCATTGATCTCGGTAGCTACGCCACCCACGGAATTTAAAGAGCCTAAAGGAGCGTGGGTCATATATTCTGCTGAGCGTCGTTCTTGCCAAGGTTGTATGTCTTTTTTCAACCTACTCAAGTCCAAACCGTTGGGGCCCCTTAGAGGTTCTAACCATGGAGCACGAAGGTCCCAAAAACGCATAGTTTCCCCTCCAAAGATAACCTCCCCAGTTGGGGAACGCATTAGATATTTACCTAAACCTGTGGGTCCTTGAGCGGATCCCACATTAGCTCCAAGACGCTGGTCTCTAACTAGAAAAGTAAATGCTTGAGCTTGAGAAGCTTCTGGCCCGGTGGGTCCATAAAACTCACTCGGATAAGCTGTATTATTGAACCATACAAAACAACAAGCGATAAAACCAAAGACAGATAAAGCAGCTAAACTATAAGACAAGTAAGCTTCTCCAGACCATACAAATGCACGGCGAGCCCATGCGAAGGGTTTGGTTAAAATATGCCAAATTCCGCCAAATACACAAATAAAACCCAACCATACATGCCCACCAATTATATCTTCTAAATCATCTACACTAACAATCCACCCTTCTCCACCAAAAGGAGATTTTAGTAAATAACCAAATATAACACTGGGACTAAGGGTCAAATTGGTAATTTTTCTTACATCTCCCCCCCCAGGGGCCCAGGTATCATATACACCGCCAAAATAAAGAGCCTTGAGTACTAGAAGAAAAGCACCTAGACCTAACAAAATTAAGTGAATACCCAAAATTGTAGTCATTTTATTTCTATCTTTCCAGACATAACCAAAGAATGGAAAAGATTCCTCAAGAGTCTCGGGTCCCAGAAGCGCGTGATAAATGCCACCGAAGCCTAAGACTGCGGAGGAAATTAGGTGAAGTACGCCAGATACAAAGTACGGAAAAGTATCTAGAACTTCCCCCCCTGGCCCTACTCCCCAACCTAGAGTAGCTAAGTGTGGAAGTAAAATCAACCCTTGTTCATACATGGGCTTTTCTGGTACGAAATGGGCCACTTCAAATAGGTTCATTGCTCCGGCCCAGAATACGATTAATCCGGCATGAGCTACATGAGCTCCAAGCAGTTTACCGGACAAATTGATAAGTCTGGCATTCCCAGCCCACCAAGCAAAGCCGGTGGTTTCTTGGTCACGACCAGCTAAAACGAAAGTTCCATTAAAGAGCGTTTCCACGTGGTAGAACCTCCTCAGGGAATATAAGATTTTCATGAGGCTGATCCTGAGCTGCCATCCACGCACGAATACCCTCGTTTAAAAGAATATTTTTGGTGTAGAAAGTCTCAAATTCAGGATCTTCCGCTGCACGGATTTCCTGGGAAACAAAGTCATAGGCACGTAAGTTCAGAGCCAAGCCAACTACGCCAATAGCACTCATCCATAAACCGGTGACGGGTACAAATAGCATAAAGAAATGTAACCAACGTTTATTGGAAAAAGCAACACCAAAGATTTGGGACCAAAAGCGGTTAGCAGTGACCATTGAATAAGTTTCTTCAGCTTGAGTTGGGTTAAAAGCACGGAAGGTATTTGCACCATCACCGTCCTCAAATAGAGTGTTTTCTACGGTCGCTCCATGAATAGCGCATAGCAGAGCCGCACCTAATACTCCGGCAACTCCCATCATATGAAATGGGTTCAACGTCCAATTATGAAATCCTTGGAAGAAAAGGATGAATCGAAATATCGCTGCTACGCCAAAACTCGGCGCAAAGAACCAACCAGATTGCCCCAGTGGATAAATAAGGAATACAGAAACAAAAACAGCAATTGGACCAGAGAATGAGATTGCATTATAAGGCCGCAATTGAACAGACCGAGCAAGTTCAAATTGGCGTAACATGAAACCTATTAGTGCAAAAGCCCCGTGGAGAGCTACAAAAGTCCATAGACCGCCTAATTGACACCAACGAGTAAAATCTCCTTGTGCTTCGGGCCCCCATAGTAGCAACAAAGAGTGTGCTAAACTATTGGCAGGGGTAGAAACTGCTGCGGTTAAGAAATTACAACCTTCCAAATAGGAACTAGCCAATCCATGGGTATACCAAGAAGTTACAAAAGTTGTCCCTGTAAACCAACCCCCTAAAGCGAAATAAGCACAAGGAAAGAGCAATAGGCCAGACCATCCTACAAAAACGAAACGGTCCCTTCGTAACCAGTCATCCATAGTATCAAATAGATCATTTTCTTCTTTAGGAATTCTACCAAGGGCTATAGTCATAGTGATCCTCCTATTCAATTACTTCAACCATTTCCGAGCACCTCATATCACTTTCCAAGGCATATGATAGTTTTATTATCTGTGGACGATTTCTTTCTCGTTCAATGCCCTTTTTCAATGGTCTCGAAGAGAGAAATTTCCCATTTTTATCTATGGAGTCACAGTCACAACCGAGGTCGTGGTAAATCCATGAATTTGATTCGATTTGTTTTTCTTATACTATTTATTTGTTTTTCTTATACTATAGAAATAGAAATAAATTGTTTTTCTTATACTATAGAAAGAAATAAACCTTTGAATTCAGCATTATTCCAAGACTCCTATTTCAAAGTCTATCTTTTAAGGGAAAAATGCAAATAAAAGTAACCCTTCTTTTCCCATTCCCTCTCTATTGCATGGGTGGAAGAACTAAAATAATAGAGGATTCTGAAAAAAAAAAATGGACCTTCGAAATCCAATTTTATGTGTAGCGCAAAGGAGTTGCGATTTCTTCTTATTCCTATAGAACATCTAGTAACAAGAATATGAAATCGTAAATAGCGAAAAATTCTTGTCTTGCGCGGTCTAAGTCTAAGGAAATAAAAAAAATTCGCTTATACAATTTCATCTACATCGAATTTATATATCAGAATAGCGGATAGAGGCATCATTAAAGGAGTCAGGTCTACTTACTTTATGCTTCTTTCCAATTTTATGGTGGATTTGATAAGAACCCTTTTTGCTTTCTTGATAAATAATCGACAAAAAAAGCGTTTTTTTTATATAACCTGCTTGTTTTATTATAATTATAACAAGTCCTATATGGAAATGCCCGCTAAAGAGAAAATCTATTTGATTGTCTCTCGGCCAATATCGATTTTTAGAAAGAAAAAACAAGAATTTTCTTCTTTTTTTATTAACATTAAGAAAAAAGAATATAATTAAAATGGAATTGGCAATATAATTTTTATAGACTTTTGAAAGAAAAAAAAGGGGTTTTTTGCAACCGTTATTTCTTATTTCTTGCCTATATCATATCACGGAAACCTTTCGCTTTGGAACGTGGAGAGATGGCTGAGTGGACTAAAGCGGCGGATTGCTAATCCGTTGTACAATTTTTTTGTACCGAGGGTTCGAATCCCTCTCTTTCCGCTCCCTTGGATCATTTGGGACTTTCGAATTGGAAAGAATTCTGACCCCCGGATTTTCTCATAGATAAATGTACGAAACAAATCCAATAAGAAAAAAAAAAACTGAATTTTTACTCCTCGCGTCCAGGATTCCGTCCTGGGTCATTAGATAAGAATCCAAAGATAAAGAGTGAAACAAAGAATATCACTACTGTATAAACAAAAAGTTTGAGAGTAAGCATTACATAATCTCCAAGATTTTTTTTTAAGGAATAGATTACCAGTTTTTCCTTACCACACGGATCCACTAGGATGGTTTTTTTTTATACCTAAAAATGCAAAAAAGAATTCTTGAAAAAAATTGCAAGAATTCTTTTATAATAAGCACTCTTATCAATAGCAAAAATAGGGTTAGGTGGTTAGGTATTGTGTAGGTACCTTTAGGTACCTGCTCAACCTAGGTGCAGGGGAGTAGAAAGGCTGATCCAAATTTATTGCTGTAGCTACCCATTCAATGTAGAAGAATTTAAATTTTAGAATCGAAGGTTCATAATATAAAAATATAAAACTTCTCGGCTTTTACCCATTTTAAAATTTTTTTGGAATGAACACATCATTCAATTTGGCATACAGAGTACTAAAGATTTCATCGAAAACTTACAGCAGCTTGCCAAACAAAGGCTAATAGAAAAAAGAATAGAGGTATAACAGGCATAATATCCACGATTGGATTGAAAATAGCATAAGCTTCGGGTAATTTGGCAAAGAAAAAACTAGTAGGATAAAGAACAGAATTAAAACAGATACAGGTTAAACTAAGTATATTAGGCATAACAAGCATTTCATTCTTGTAGAGTAAATAATTGGATTTTTCTTGAGTTATTTTTTTAAGGGAAAGAAGGAAAAGGCAGATTCAAAATCTTTTTTCTTCGGACTTTCCCAAACACAAAATACCTCCTTGTATTCGCACTCTCAAATGAGAGTGGAATAAATTCGACTTTCATATAATATCTTAATAGAATTCCATGTAATGATCAATGCATTTTTTTGATTCTATATTATCCGCATGTGTAGAATACTAGCAAGAGAATATCCCTCCTTTTTTATGTAATTGAAATGGTATTGACGAATAACAAATAAACATACTAGTGTTTATTAGTGTCGCATAAAACCCGAAATGGGGCGTGGCCAAGTGGTAAGGCAGCGGGTTTTGGTCCCGTTACTCGGAGGTTCGAATCCTTCCGTCCCAGATTGTTTCTGATGAAACAAACGGTGAAATCATATAGTATTCCGTACGAGACAAAAGTTTATTAAAGAGAATAATGATATCTTATTCTTTCTCAGAAAACATAATAAAGTCTTAAGTCCAGTCAAATTGACTATCTTTATTTTCATGAAAAAATGGGATCTATCAAGCACATTCAGGATATGCCTCTACTATAAAATCACTTAGTCATATTTTTTTCTTCCTTTTGGTATTCGAGTTGAAGAAGTACGAGAATTCTATAACTACCAAAAACTTTCAATCTTTTCATTGGAATAGTTTATTTAGTTATTATAGTTAATTGTTTTTGGTACTGAAAAAATATATTACTACTAGAATTCTAATTCTAGTAATTAAATTAATTAAACTTTTTTGGAGGTTGATAGTTTATTTATTGAGGAAGAGTCAATCCTTCTTTTCTCACTTCAAGATTGATCATCTCGAGCCATCCGTTGAGGGTGGAAATTTAAGAATAAATAAGTTTTAAGCAAACTTGTTTAGTCGTCTTTTTCAAACTATGTTTCATTCATATGATAGAATTTTAATATGGGTTTAAATAAATTGGATCTTGGCGGAGGCTTCCCGGATAAATACTTACTTTCTTTTATCCATATTGCTCCATAGATAGCAAGTTTTAATTAGTATAAAAAAACTAAACCAATGACTATTCATGATTCCATCCATATTGGATCAATTCTCTATACCACTTTGCAATGAAAAGAGGAATGTTTGTTATGGTAAAACTTCGTTTAAAACGATGTGGTAGAAAGCAACGTGCGACTTGAAGGACATGATCGATTGTGGATTTTGCTATCCATCATTTTCCATAGTAATGAAAATGCTCTTGGCTCGACATAGCCTGTTCTATTCGTTCCGAACCAAATTTGCGCTGGGTTTAAGTAACATAGTACACGATGGAGCTCGAGAGGACAGAATTTTTTTTATCAAGGGAAAGAATCTAGGGTTAGTGAAAACTAATAAATTAGGCCAACTTTGTCAGTCTATCCTTAATATAGAAATAAATCGAAAGGTTAAAATAAGAAGAAAGTCCAATAAAAGTATATCAGAATCAATCCCTCTTATTAGATTTCTATAGAAGAGATAAATGCTTTATCGAAGGAAATAAGAAAAAAGGGTATGTTGCTACTCTTTTGAAAGAAAAAAATAGGAATTCCCGAAGTAATGTCTAAACCCAAGGATTTCACAAATCAAAGATAAAGGATTCCAGAACAAGTAAACACAATTTTCAATTGTCTCAACAACAGAGTTGGATTAGAATAAGGAATAAAAGTCAATTCGTTCGAAATGAGACAAAGAAAAGAGTTTAAAGACGACTCAAAAATTTTGGAAGGATTTTGCCTTCGAAGTTTGTCAGGCAAAATTAGCCCACTTGAGTCATGAGTATAAATGAAATTTGTTTTTTCTGTAAGGAAATTAATGCACGTCATAGTCTAATTTCTATTATTATCGACAGAAATTCGAATCATTTTCTCGAGCCGTATGAGGAGAAAACCTCATATACGTTTCTAGGGGGGGGCGTTGTTTATCTACATCTATCCCAATAAGCTGTCTATCGAATCGTTGCAATTGATGTTCGATCTCGAAGAGAAGGAAGAGATCTTCAAAAAGTAGGTTTTTATGATCCGATAAAGAATCAAACTTGTTTAAATGTTCCAGCTATTCTCTATTTCCTTGAAAAGGGTGCTCAACCAACAAGAACTGTTTATGATATTTTAAGGAAGGCAGAATTCTTTAAAGAAAAAGAAAGAACTTTGAGTTAATTGAAGAACTAAATGAATCAAAAAATAGGATAGGAGAAGATTATTAGTATTCCTAGTTGTCTAATTATTTAGACACAATTTACCTCTTTTTTAATCCTATTTGGATTTATATTATATCGTGCCAATCCAACATAAGCCCCTATTTTATTTACTTTTTCTATCTAATTTGTTTTCTTACCATTGTATTTCCATTGACAAAGGTCTATTGAACAAATAGAATTTGTAGATAGATGGGTCTCTTTATCCTCACTCCATATTCAATTTTTCCGCCTACACTTCGCTCAAATGATAAGGGTGTTCCTCTTGCATGTATTCTCATACAATATAATATATATTTTTTATAATATATATTTTTTGTTAATAAAAATCGCTAAAAATAAGGAGAATTTGGCCATCGTGATTAGGGTCGCTCTTTTTTTAACTTTACTTTAGTGGAATTTCACCGGACCTGTTCGTTTTGGCATTTGAGTGTTTTTCATGGTCGATAAAAAAAATCTTTTGATGTCTTGCTAGTTCAATGTTTTGACAGAAGCGCGCGGTGTAATTCCATTGATTTTTGGATTTCGATCGTATCTAAGATCCTTTTTTTATCTGGGTTGCTAACTCAATGGTAGAGTACTCGGCTTTTAAGTGCGACTATGATCTTTTACACATTTGGATGAAACAACAAATTCGTCCAGACTCTTGGTAGAGTCTAGAAGACCACGACTGATCCTCAAAGGTAATGAATGGAAAAAATAGCATGTCGTAATAAAATCAATCTTTTTTGAATGGAATCCAAAATTACGATTTTCTGGGTCTAATGAATAAATGGATAGAGCCTGGCTCCAATTCTGGTAAAATAAAAAGCAACGAGCTGAACTTCCTAATTGGAATGATTCCCCGCTCTAATTAGACGTTAAAAATAGATTAGTGCCGGATGCGGGGAAAGGTTGGGTTTTCCTATGAGTGGACCCTTTATTTTTTCTTTTTTTTTTTAGAAATCCTAATTATTCTTGATTATGGATTGAATAAGGGATGTTATGGATTGAATGTGTAAAAGAAGCAGTATATTGATAAAGAGGCTGTATTCCAAAGTCAAAAGAGCGATTGGCCTGCAAAAATAAAAAACTTGTTCTGTTCTTTTTTTTTAATTAGAACAAACATAAACTAATTGGGTAGAAAAGGAGCAGAAAAAGATCTGTGGATTAGACTCCCTTTCTTTCCAGGGTTTGTATTAAAAATGCAACACCCTGTTCTGACCATATTGCACTATGTATCATCATTCGATAAACCGAGAAATGCTTCTTCTCTCTGATTCAAGTAGAAATACAAATGGAAAAATTCGAAGGGTATTCAGAAAAACATAAATCTCGTCAACAATACTTTGTCTACCCACTTCTCTTTCAGGAATATATTTATGCATTTGCCCACCATTATGGATTAAATGGTTCTGAACCTGTGGAAATAGTTGTTAGTTGTAATAACAAGAAATTTAGTTCACTACTTGTGAAACGTTTAATTATTCGAATGTATCAGCAGAATTTTTTGGATAACTCGGTTAATCATCCTAACCAAGATCGATTATTGGATTACAAAAATTATTTTTATTCTGAGTTTTATTCTCAGATTCTATCTGAAGGGTTTGCGATCGTTGTGGAAATCCCATTCTCGCTACGGGAATTTTTTTGTCTGAAAGAAAAAGAAATACCAAAGTTTCAGAATTTACGCTCTATTCATTCAATATTTCCCTTTTTAGAAGACAAATTTTTGCATTTGGATTATCTATCACATATAGAAATACCCTATCCTATCCATTTGGAAATCCTGGTTCAACTCCTTCAATACCGTATCCAAGATGTTCCATCTTTGCATTTATTGCGATTCTTTCTCAACTATTATTCGAATTGGAATAGTTTTATTACTTCAATGAAATCCATTTTTTTTTTTCAAAAAGAAAATAAAAGACTATTTCAATTCCTATATAACTCTTATGTATCAGAATATGAATTTTTTTTGTTGTTTCTTCGTAAACAATCTTCTTGCTTACCATTAGCATCTTCTGGAACTTTTCTGGAACGAATCCACTTTTCTAGGAAGATGGAACATTTTGGGATAATGTACCCTGGTTTTTCTCGGAAAACCCTATGGTTCTTTATGGATCCTCTTATGCATTATGTTCGATATCAAGGAAAGGCAATTCTTGCATCAAAAGGCACTTTTTTTTTGAAGAAGAAATGGAAATGCTACCTTATCAATTTCTGGCAATATTATTTCTGTTTTTGGACTCAGCCGCGAAGAATCCATATAAACCAATTAGCAAACTCTTGCTTCGATTTTATGGGGTACCTTTCAAGTGTACAAAAAAGTTCTTTGTTAGTAAGGAATCAAATGCTGGAGAATTCATTTCTAATAGATACTCGAATGAAAAAATTCGATACCATAGTCCCCGCTACTCTCCTCATAGGATACTTATCAAAAGCTCAATTTTGTACTGGATCGGGGCATCCTATTAGTAAACCCATTTGGACAGATTTATCAGATTGGGATATTCTTGATCGATTTGGTCGGATATGTAGAAATCTTTTTCATTATCATAGTGGATCTTCGAAAAAACGGACTTTGTATCGACTAAAGTATATACTTCGACTTTCATGTGCTAGAACTTTAGCTCGTAAACATAAAAGCACGGTACGAACTTTTATGCAACGATTGGGTTCGGCATTTTTAGAAGAATTTTTTATGGAAGAAGAGCAAGTTTTTTCTTTGATGTTCACCAAAACAACTCTTTTTTCTTTCTGTGGATCACACACTGAGCGTATTTGGTATTTGGATATTATACGTATCAATGACCTGGTCAACCCTCTTAATTAATCATTAGACGAAATTAAGAAACAGGAAAGGGTTGATAAATGATCAAGAAAAAACTTTTCTATTTTTCATTCTGAAATGTTCTTTTTATTATAATAAAGAGTAGGTGAATCAACTTACTAATTAAAAAAATTAGTAGAACTTCCTCTTTGGAATAGAAATTGGCTATTTCTACATAGGGAAAGTCGTGTGCAATGAAAAATGCAAGCACGATTTGGGGAGGGATTTTTCTCTATTGTAACAAGGAAGAATTATCTACTCCATCCGACTAGTTCCGGGTTCGAGTCCCGGGCAACCCATATAGAAAAGACCCATCAAAGTTTTTCACTTTGACTCACTTCATTTACAAATACAAAATTATTGGTTTGGTTAATTTAGTTATATGGATAGCTAATCTTTGGGCTGACTTGGTTGACATTGGTATATAGTCTATGTTATACTGTTAAATAACAAGCCTTCTATTATCTATATTCTAGTTAATACGTGTGCTTGGGAGTCCTTGCAATTTGAATAAACCAAGATCTTACCATGACTGCAATTTTAGAGAGACGCGAAAGTACAAGCCTGTGGGGTCGCTTCTGCAACTGGATAACTAGCACTGAAAATCGTCTTTACATCGGATGGTTCGGTGTTTTGATGATCCCTACCTTATTGACCGCAACTTCTGTATTTATTATCGCCTTCATCGCTGCCCCTCCAGTAGATATTGATGGTATTCGTGAGCCTGTTTCTGGTTCTTTACTTTATGGAAACAATATTATCTCTGGTGCTATTATCCCTACTTCTGCGGCGATCGGATTGCACTTTTACCCAATTTGGGAAGCTGCATCTGTTGATGAGTGGTTATACAATGGTGGTCCTTATGAGCTAATTGTTCTACACTTCTTACTTGGTGTAGCTTGTTATATGGGTCGTGAGTGGGAACTTAGTTTCCGTCTGGGTATGCGTCCTTGGATTGCTGTTGCATATTCAGCTCCTGTTGCAGCTGCTACTGCTGTTTTCTTGATTTACCCTATTGGTCAAGGAAGCTTTTCTGATGGTATGCCTTTAGGAATCTCTGGTACTTTCAACTTTATGATTGTATTCCAGGCAGAGCACAACATCCTTATGCATCCATTCCACATGTTAGGTGTAGCTGGTGTATTCGGCGGTTCCCTATTCAGTGCTATGCATGGTTCCTTGGTAACCTCTAGTTTGATCAGGGAAACTACTGAAAATGAATCCGCTAATGAGGGTTACAAATTTGGTCAAGAGGAAGAAACTTATAATATTGTGGCTGCTCATGGTTATTTTGGCCGATTAATCTTCCAATATGCTAGTTTCAACAACTCTCGTTCTTTACACTTCTTCTTGGCTGCTTGGCCTGTAGTAGGAATCTGGTTCACTGCTTTAGGTATTAGTACTATGGCTTTCAACCTAAATGGTTTCAATTTCAACCAATCTGTAGTTGATAGTCAAGGTCGCGTTATTAATACTTGGGCTGATATCATCAACCGTGCTAACCTTGGTATGGAAGTAATGCACGAACGTAATGCTCACAACTTCCCTCTAGACTTAGCTGCTGTTGAAGTTCCATCTATTAATGGATAAGGTTTTTCTGCTAACATATAAGAATTTTTGAAGACAGAAATACCCAATATCTTGTTCTAGCAAGATATTGGGTATTTCTGTCTTTATTTTGAATCTTTTTTTCTTCTTAATCTTTCTATTCAGAATTCAGTTAACGACGAGATTTAGTATCCTTTCTTGCATTTTCATAACTCGTGAAATGCCGAGTAGGCACGAATTCCCCCAATTTGCGACCTACCATAGGATTTGTTATGTAAATAGGTATATGTTCCTTTCCATTATGAATCGCGATTGTATGGCCAACCATTGTGGGTAGAATGCTAGATGCCCGGGACCACGTTACTATTGTTTCTTTCTCCTCCTTCATATTGACCTTTTCTATCTTTGCCAATAAATGATGAGCTACAAAAGGATTCGTTTTTTTTCGTGTCACAGCTGATTACTCCTTTTTTCCTTTTTAAAGAGTGGCATTCTATGTCCAATATCTCGATCGAAGTACGGAGGTCAGAATAAATAGAATAATGATCAATGGAAAAAAGAAAAAAATCCTTTAGCTGGATAAGGGGCGGATGTAGCCAAGTGGATCAAGGCAGTGGATTGTGAATCCACCATGCGCGGGTTCAATTCCCGTCGTTCGCCCATCGCATTATTGCAAATTCCAAAAATGCAATTTTCCATATTCCTAGTTACGTATTTACTTACGGCGACGAAGAATAAAACTATCGCTATATTTTTTCCTTTTCCTAGTTCTTCTTCCAAGCGCAGGATAACCCCAAGGGGTTGTGGGTTTTTTTCTACCAATGGGAGCTTTCCCTTCACCGCCCCCATGGGGGTGGTCCACAGGGTTCATAACTACCCCTCTTACTACGGGGCGTTTACCTAGCCAACACTTAGATCCGGCTCTACCCAAACTTTTTTGGTTCACCCCAACATTACCCACTTGTCCGACTGTTGCTAAGCAGTTTTGGGATACTAAACGGACCTCCCCAGATGGTAATCTTAAAGTGGCCGATTTACCCTCTTTTGCAATGAGTTTCGCTACAGCACCTGCTGCTCTAGCTAATTGCCCACCCCTTCCACGTGTGATTTCTATGTTATGCATGGCCGTGCCTAAGGGCATATCGGTTGAAGTAGATTCTTCTTTTCTCTCAAAAAACCCCTTCCCAAACTGTACAAGCTTCTTCCAAAGCATACGGCTTTCTAGATGTATATGACGATCTCTAGACAGATGGATCTTATATGAATCATATGATGAAGTACCACATGAGTGGATATATAGGAAAGGAATCCAAATCTGCCGAATCGCTCATGTTATGATCTTCTACATCCTAGGTCTCTGCGTTCCGTCATCTGGCTTATGTTCTTCATGTAGCATTCAGATCGAATGACTCTATGAAATTACGTCGATACTTCCACATATTATGGGTAACGTAGGAGACATCCCTATTTTCCCCCGGGGGTCTTAATTACCACTGCTTAGCTTTCAATTTGCCTCTGACCATCAAATTAAATGTGAATAACCCGTCCTCCTCTCTTTGAAACAAGGGGCGCTTCCGGTTCTGTGCGTGCTTCAAACAATTTTGTCTTCTCCATATTACCATATCTCTAGAGCCAATAATTTTCTATGAGGAACTACTGAACTCAATCACTTGCTGCCGTTACTCAACAGTTTTCTGTTGAGGTCTATCCCGTAGAGGTAGTCAAATTGGATCAGTGATCGATTTCTAGGTTTCGTCGTAAACCTAATTGGTTACTTCCAATTACGTAAATCAATAGTTCAAACCGCACTCAAAGGTAGGGCATTTCCCATTGATATAGGAACTTTTGTACCAGAAACAATAGTATCTCCAATTATAGCCCCTCTGGGATGTAAAATATATCTCTTCTCACCATCCCCATAGTGTATGAGACAAATGTATGCATTTCGATTAGGGTCGTATTCTATGGTTACGATTCTACCAGATATGTCTTTTTGATTCCGTCGAAAATCTATTTTACGGTATAGGCGCTTATGACCTCCCCCTCTATGCCTTGCGGTAATGATTCCTCTGGAATTACGACCTTTACCACAACGGTGCCGTCCATGGATCAAATTATTTCGTGGATTGGATTTCACTTGCCTGTCTACGGTTCCCTTGCGTGTGCTCGGGATAGGTGTTTTGTATAAATGTTTCGCCGTATTATTAAGTATTCTCCTTTAGTTTTTTTCTCTATCTAGAAGTGGAATAGAATAACCCGGTTGAAGGGTAATGATCATACGTCTGTAATGCATTGTATGGCCCAGAATAGGTCCTATTCTTCTACCTTTTCCAGGTAGTCGATGGCTATTCACAGCTACCACCTTAACACCAAAGAAGAGTTCGACCCAATGCTTTATTTCTGTCTTAGTGAATCCCGATTCGACATTAAAAGTATATTGATTCTTTCCCAATAAACGAAGACTTTTTTCTGTAAATACTGCGTATTTGATTCCATCCATAAATCGACTTTCCCTCCTATGCTCTGAGTTCCAGTATCGATAAGAATTCGAGTTCTTATTGTTCTTATGTTATGGTATGAATATACCATACCAATTCGTTATGTATGGATGATGGATGAGATTCCATGGATAGAGAGCCAGTTCCAATAGACTTATGGAATGTTCCCGTTCGTGTGCATCCAGCAGGAATTGAACCCGCAAATTTACCAATTATGAGTTGGGCGCTTTAACCATTCAGCCATGGATGCTTAACAGGGATCATCGTACATCGTAAATAACCAATTTTCATATAGAAAGACATATCATAGAAAAATGAAATCGAAAATATTCCGAGATGGCAAATATTCGGAGATGACTATGAAAACACCTCTCTGGATCCTCGAATTGAAAGAGAGATTGAGAGGGATCAAGAATCCTAATTCTCGCTATTTGGAATGGATCCAATTCTATTGAGTCTGACTCATAGTGATCATTTCTCTTTAGCAAAGAATGACCTTGGTTATCAAAGGATTGAACAACCGGGATCCATTTACTTATGATACCTAGTTGGCATTGATAACAAGGATCTAATGAATTATGAGTTTAATAGATCCTCTTTAGCAGAAAGACGTATATTCCTTGCTCATTATCAGACAATCACTTATTCCCAAACCTCGTGTGGGACTAATCGTTTTCATTTACCATCTCATGGAAAACCCTTTTCGTTCCGCTTAGCCCTATCGGGTATTTTAGTGATAGGTTCTGTAGGAACTGGACGATCCTATTTGGTCAAATACCTAACGAAAAATTACGATTTTCCTTTCATTAAGGTACGAGGGCTTCTTATTCCACAAGAACGAAAGCACCTTTTCATTCTTTCATATACTAGGGGTTTTTACTTGGAAAAGACAATGTTCCATACTAAAGGATTCGGGTCCATAACCACGAGTTCCAGTGCACTAGATCTTGTAGCACTTAGCAACGAAGCCCTATCCATTAGTATTCCACATAAGAAATCCATTCTAGAAAAAAATACAATTAGATTAGCTCTTCATAGACAAACTTGGGGTTTGCGAGCCAAGGTAAGATCGGCTCGGGATCATGGGACCCTTTTCTATCAGATAGGAGGGGCTCTTGTACAAAATAGACTTACTAAGTAATAACCCCATAGAATCTATCTATATAAAGATAAAGAGGCAATCGTGTCAGGAAGCGGGTTTTTCTTTGGCCAAAAGGTACTTCGAACTTGGAACGAGCATGAAGAGATTAACGAGACTTCTTTCTCTTTTGAGTTTTTCTGGCGGACCTGCCGCGCAAGATCTTTGGTCTTCCCCTGGAACCGATGAAAAAAAGTGGATCGCTTCTTATGTACTCGCTCAGAATGATTCTTCTCTATCTATAGTTCATGGCCTATTAGAAGTAGAAGGTGCTCTGGTGCAATCCTTACCGACAGAAAAAGATTGCAGTCAGGTTGATAATAGTCGAGTGACATTACTTCGTCGGTCCGAACTAAGGAATCTGTTAGAAATGTTTTGAAATGGATATTGTTCTCTCTTTGATCAGGGATTGCTATATGAAAAGAAGTGGAGTTTGAAAAAGGGAACGGAATGCTCAAACCGGAACTGCTAGAGGAACGAATTTTCAATAGCATAACTTGGGCTCCTAGAATATGGCGCCCTTGGGACAATCTATTTGATTGCAGGGTTTTGTTCCGAAGCAAAGATATCCGCGGAGGCCGGTTCGTTCGTCCTATTCTGATATTCAGGACCAAGAGGTACTGGATTCTCTTTCGGATAGGCCCTGAAAGGAGAAGAAAGGCTGAAATGCCAACGGACCTCTGTCTATTCTCTAATTCACCCGATCCGATAGTACCCGTTTTTGGAACGTCCAGTGCCAAAGTCACTGAATGGGTAAGTCACCAATCCAATCCCTTTGACAAATCGGATGTCATATTAGATATCATATTCTATATATATAGAAATATCATAGATAGAATAGACATATAGAATTTTTGGTCGGCAAATTCGAAGGAATCATTGAGTGAAAAAGGAGCAAAGAATGACAAAAGACGAGACTCTACTAGTCTTCACTCTTGTGGTTTCCTCTTCCTCGGTTTCTGTTTTCTTATTCGGGATCTTGCTTTTCATGGTTCTCATCTCTGCAACTCGCGATTTTCGCGAGAGAACCAAATCCAAGTTGGTGAAGATCATGATTTGGGCTGGCACGGGGATCGTTTGATCGATTTCCTTGATTTGATCGCTACTTAATGGGCGTGCGCTCAAAGGATACAAACAGGGATTCGCAAACAAAAAGGGGAATTCGTAGTCACTTTTTCCTGTCGCGTAAAAAAAAAGTCTTTACGCGAGAGCAATAGAGGTTGGGATACATCTATCTCTTCTGAGCAACCTCTTTTGGATTCTTAAGACCACCCTTGCAGTAGGATACCATCTGCTTTGGGTTCTTTATTATCTCCTTCGAGGGATTTTTAGGATCGTTCAGGCTATATATATTTCTAGTC